>NW_021680976.1:128986-146742 GCF_001412515.2 Diachasma alloeum
ACGCTTTTCAGTTTCCCTGAGTGGGGTGATCGTCGTATTGTCCAGGATATGGGTGGTATTGGATGGATTCTTGAGTGTGCAGCTGAGGATAGGTATTGCCGTATTGAGGGGTAGCAGTCTATCGGTTCCAGTTCCGTGAAGATTGTTGGGAGGGAATAGAGTTGTTGTTGCATTCCCGAGAAAAGTGTCCGGGTTGACGACATCGATAGCAGATGGAAGGCTTTGCAGGGGAGCTATCTGGTCGTGGGTGTTGGGATGGGATTATAGGGAGGCTCATTAGAGGGAGGATGTGTTTAGAAGGCGGTGCAACCTGTGGAGGTTCTTGGGCGTCAGTAGCGGAGGCGTCAGTAGCGGAGGTGCGAGGAAGGGAATTTAGTTGTTGTGGAGAAGATGTTGTGGGTCCTGTTTGAAGTGGGGGTGGGGCATACGGATTACGAGCGAATTGTTCGGGAGGCCCCCAGTGAGTTGTGCCTCAAGGGCAAGATTCTGAGAGTTGGACTTCTTATTCTTCGTGGATGGTGAGACACAAGCATAAACTGGGGGTCTGTATCGAGCGGAATTCATAAGGGTTAATTCGATTCGATATCGTGGGTCACAGCGAGTAAGTGATCATATTCAGTGAACATGCAACGTCTGATTTTATCGGCATACGAGGGGTGCATCTGATTATCTATGATATTCAACTGTCTGTCCATTGGGAGTGGGGGGTGTAGGTTAGTGAATAATCCGCGCATGCAGATTATATAATCAAGGGGCGATTCTTCAGGACCTTGAGTACGACCTAATATATCTTGCCAAATGCTTTCCTCTCGGCCGAGGTGACAAAACGTTCTCTTAAAAACTCATAGTAAATTCGCGTAGGACTGTATGTAGTTCCGCTCAGTACGGTACTAAGTGTGTATTGTACTCTTAAGAGCTGTTGCGAGAGCTCGAAGTACTTCCACTTCACTGAGGTTACTTGTTCCACAGGAAGCCTCAATCCTGTCTAAAAAATGAAAAGCGTCTTCACTCTTGGCTCCCGAAAAAACAACACCTTCGCGTTTGAAGATACTGCTGATTTTCAACTCTCTACTATTGGGGTCTGGGGCTGTACTATCTATAACTGTGATGGTGCTAAGTGTATTTTGGGGGTTGTGGTAGCCAGTATATGAGTAATAGTGTTGCTGTTGAGAGGAAATAATTGTCACTGGGGTGACCAAGCGAAGCATTTATATTTAGTCTGAGCTGATTCCAGAGTAATAAGCCTGATAAGGGTTCGTGCCACTTGTATAGTTCGGAGGTGGATGTTTGGAGGGGGACGTGTGCGGGGGGATTTAGATATGAGAGGGGGTCTTTCGTGGCCGGCGGTACTTGTTTTGGGGTGAGGGGAGGGGCCTCCACAATGTATGTAGAATGAGCGTCTGGGAATTCGGTGGTGTGGCTAAGAGGAGCGTGGTGAGGGGGTTGAATACGGGGGTCATCTTGACTGGGATGTTGAGCCTGATGTGTGGCAGTATCTGTGCTCAGTCGGATTTGTGTGGGGTTAGTTCACTGATGAGGAGGACAATTGGGCTGAGGAATTCTAGAGGGGGTTTGATATGGTGTAATGTGAGGTAAAGAGCCCTGATTGGTATTAAACCTAGTGTCATGAGGTGGAGGGATCTGTGTGTATACAGGGGTAAAGTACAGGGGGTTGGTTTGGGAACTTTGGGATCCTGTGGTGTTAGGAACCGTCGTCTGCATGTGTTGAGATGCTTGGGAATGAGGGTTTTGTGGCGACCTGATAGGACTAGAAATCGAGGTCTGTACCAAGGGGTCTTGGAAGGTAACGCGGAGGGCGGATAAGGGAACCCTGTCCTGATGATTATCAGCACTTTGGTCTTATGTCGATTGTTCCATCCTAATGGGATCTTGAAAGGGTCCTATAGATTGACCGGTGCGAAGAGGTCTCTCATCTAGGATTGAAACGGATCCGTCTGCCTTGGGGGGGCCCTGATCCCGAGGGCAGTGAGGGGAATTATCAAGGAATTGACTCTCTCATCCCATACAGCGGCATGAGGACCGAATTTCGTCCTAACTTCGGATCGCACGAACCAATCCAACATTTCCGCGGATGTACCCCTGGGGTGCATTCTCACGGTCTCCATTGATATGACTTGATACATGGGATACCACTCTTTACAATGCTGCGTGATGTTGTGGCTACATTGAGTAATTTCATCCTGTGGGAGAGGAGTGGCGTGGTACAGGCTGCTTGAGTAGCAGGGCTTGTGGACGTCGAGAGGGTCGTGGCCATCGTTGCCACAGTGGCCGTGGAGTTGGTCCTCGAGTCCGTCATTGTAGTTATGGTCTCGGTATTGGTGGTGGCTGCGATTCGAGGGTTAATCGAGCCCTGGGGTCAAGAGGGTCAATATATTCTGGGTCGCCATCTATTTCACAATGAGTATCCTACTATTACTAATTTAATTGGGTGGTGCCAGATGGTATGACCGTTGTGGTCGTTTACCTACCCATCCCAGTACCTACGCGGTACCCCAGCCTAATTCCCTACCCGCACTTGCCTCTAAGCTAACTTATATCTAACTCCACATAACTAACTCCACATACACTGGGTTCGTTTTCCGGCGATGAAAAAATCTTTTATCACCGAGACTCGAACCTGCGCTACTGGGACGCTTTGATTTATAGGGCCAGCACGCTGACGACGAGCCCAAAGACGTCCTCGCCACCCCTACTATTACTAATTTAAAGTGCGATAAGGCCGATCAAAGATTTCGGGATTCTAGTACCAGTCAGGGGGCGTTAAGGGTCCGTTTCAATAGGGGAAAGGGGCTTAGGATGTCTAAATATTGCACTTAAACATTTATACAGCAATTTAATTTCGTGAACCAGAAATCCAAATATTATTTGGGGATTAACGGGAACGAATAAGGGGTAAATTAAGGAATATAGGGTAATCTGCACTTCGAGATCGGAATGTGAAAAAAATAAATCCGAAAAATAATTCAAGACGTAAATCCGTTTATCTACAACGTTTCGCGACCTCAACGGCAAGCCACGTGTGAGATGTAAACAAGAGAAGGGGGGAACTGAGGAGAATTCCTTTGTGCTCGATTTCGCGTGCCTGGCCACACGTTGGGCGCCAATTGTAACCGATGACTTATAAAATTAGGGAAATGAAAGTAATTGGTTAAGTATCAGACACAAATAGGGGATTTGTTGTAAATTAATAGAGCTATATTAATCCAATACAGGTACACGTTTCATTACAGTGTTTATTATCTGCCTTTTCTCATCTGCCGACTGACTGGGAGGGGGAGGGTAATGCCAGGGTACGTTCATACACACAAAGGGGTGATTCTAAAAGCAAACGGGTGTAGAGGGTATTCTAGGGGGTGATTCGACTATGAAATGGCACTTTGGCCTAGAGAGAGTTATTAGAATTAGGTTGACTCTACGTATGTTATAAGGCACAAGGGGCAACAGTAACCGAAGTGGCTCACCGTTCGGGGGACGATGGGTAATACGGTGGTTCCCGGTAGCTTAGTCGGTAAGAGTGCGCGGCGCGTATCTGGGAGACCCGGGTTCGATTCCCGGCTGGGTGAAGCGGAAATTTTTTCTCTCTAAATTCTAATTCTCTTAGAATTCTTTAATGCCTAAAGGAGGTTAGGCGGTGTATGAGGTGAATTTGAGAGTGAATTTCTGTGGTTCCCGGTAGCTTAGTCGGTAAGAGTGCCCGGCGCGTATCTGGGAGACCCGGGTTCGATTCCCGGCTGGGTGAAGCGGAAATTTTTTCTCTCTAAATTCTAATTCTCTTAGAATTTTTTTTTTCTCTTAGAATTTTTTTTTATTTTTTTTGCGGAAATTTTTTCTCTCTAAATTCTAATTCTCTTAGAATTTTTTTTTTACATCTTAAAGAAAATCTAACATCTAACATCTTAAAGAAAAAAAAAAAAAAAAAAGTTCTAAGAGAATTAGAATTTAGAGAGAAAAAATTTCCGCAAAAAAAATAAAAAAAAATTCTAAGAGAAAAAAAAAATTCTAAGAGAATTAGAATTTAGAGAGAAAAAATTTCCGCTTCACCCAGCCGGGAATCGAACCCGGGTCTCCCAGATACGCGCCGGGCACTCTTACCGACTAAGCTACCGGGAACCACAGAAATTCACTCTCAAATTCACCTCAAAGACCGCCTAACCTCCTTTAGGCATTAAAGAATTCTAAGAGAATTAGAATTTAGAGAGAAAAAATTTCCGCTTCACCCAGCCGGGAATCGAACCCGGGTCTCCCAGATACGCGCCGGGCACTCTTACCGACTAAGCTACCGGGAACCACAGAAATTCACTCTCAAATTCACCTCAAAGACCGCCTAACCTCCTTTAGGCATTAAAGAATTCTAAGAGAATTAGAATTTAGAGAGAAAAAATTTCCGCTTCACCCAGCCGGGAATCGAACCCGGGTCTCCCAGATACGCGCCGGGCACTCTTACCGACTAAGCTACCGGGAACCACAGAAATTCACTCTCAAATTCACCTCAAAGACCGCCTAACCTCCTTTAGGCATTAAAGAATTCTAAGAGAATTAGAATTTAGAGAGAAAAAATTTCCGCTTCACCCAGCCGGGAATCGAACCCGGGTCTCCCAGATACGCGCCGGGCACTCTTACCGACTAAGCTACCGGGAACCACAGAAATTCACTCTCAAATTCACCTAAAAAAACCTACTTGTTTTTTTCCACGTGACGGGAACCACCACGTGGTTCCCACCATAATTCGAAGACGGGGGGAGGAGAAATGGAAAAATGTATCTCGTACTCACGGGCCTCCGCGTGGAAAGATATCCAGTTTTGGTCCTCTCAAACTCCAATCAATTCGTGTATCCAAATGCCTGGAGAGCCTCCACTCCAGCTCCAGTAGTCCGGGGAATGCTCTAAGCGACCCAAGATCTGCCAGTGGGTCGAACACCTTTCTTTTCGTCCTCCAGTGAGGTCCGTCCCAAAGGGAATTATCTCTCTCTCTCTTAGTCAGAACGCTATCAAGAAAAATGTCACACGTGGTTCTCTCGGGAGTCTTGCCACAAGTGGTTGCTCTTCCTTCTGGTTTCTCCGTTCGTTGCGGTTCGTAATTTTACGTGAGTCTCCATGTTGTGTTTCTGCGCAGAATCTTTGGGATTTGTTGGGAGCGGGCCTCAGGTCCGTCGTTAGTTCATACTTTCCAGGGGTGAACTTTTACATGTTCCGTCGTTGGCTGGTTGCTGTTTTGCGGGCTGTTCCTCTGGGCTCGGGGTAAACAAGGGGGGGGGGGGATGATGGGGAGTTCGGGTGTCCAACAGTGGCGGGAAAACTAATAATTTTAGGGGGCAATTTCATGTTGAGAGGAACCTCGTCACAACATTTACAGCGCCACCTTTCTGATGGTTAATTTTTAGAAAATTGAGTAATTGATTGGCTATAATAATAATTTTTTTTTAATTTAAATTCGGTTAGATTATATGTCTCCATGAGGTCATTTGATCAGGTTACTCAAAATTTGTGATCGTTAAATAAAATTCTAACCATATTAGAGCCACAGGAGTAAACTGATCACCTAAAAATAGAAAAATAGCAATATCTCGAAAACTTTCAATGCAATGGTATTTATATTTTAATTTGGTCGGATAGCCCCCATTATAACGAATATTTATGAAAAAAATTGAATTCGGCTGAGTGGTTTTTGAGATATTAAAAAAAAAGTTTCACATACAAAGTTGAATATCTCCGTAACTACTTGTTCGATTTCGCCCATTCGAAATATCGAACTTTGTTACCATAAGACCTACAATCATACAAAGTTTGAACTTTCTATCTCAATTATTTTTTAAGTTATCGTGGTAACAAGCGATTTAAAAAAAAATGAAAAAATGAAAATAAAACTCAATTCTCCGTAGCGGGGTGATTGAACTTCTATACAGTTAAATAGGTCTCATGTTGAAATATTTTGAAATATTTTGAAACCAGGGAAATATTTTGAAAAAAAAAATTAAATTGGTCAAGCCGTTCCGGAGATATTTGCGAAAAACGATTTTTGAGAAATCGCTATATCTCAGGAACTACGCAACCAATCAGGCTAAGATTCAGCAAAGATTTGTATCTCGTTAGTACAAACTATGAGCCAAAATTTCAAGTTTTTGTAATTAAGGTTTTGGAGTTATTGACACATATCTGGACAAACGCACACACATACATACATACGCACCCACATACATACGAACATGGTCTAAAAACATCATATCTCTTTCAAAGCTTCCATTCGGAAGCAAAAATATTCTGAATTAATTGAATGATGGCTTAAAAATTTGTTTGGGTGTGCTTTTGAATGAGTTCGAAAATGAAGGCGATAGCAGCAATAGTTATTTTAATTTATTTGAAAATTGGCAATTTTTTTTTTAATCAGCATTCCGGGAATATCTTTGAATTCCATGCTTCAAACAAATTCAATCGTAGCTTAAAATATTTGATTTATTGCGATTAAATCCAAGTTAAAAGGTGATTACAATAGCTATGTTGGTTGATTCTGATGATTAATTTGAATCATGATTGCAGAAACTGTCGAATTTTTCATGAATTTCCCGGAAAGTGAGCTTTCTGATAGTTTCTTCAAATGCGATGTTTCAAATTTATTCAAGTATGTGTACAGAAAATTTTTGTATTAACTATGGATCATATATGATCGAAAAAAATGATATGCAAAATAACGATTCGGAAGCATATGGCTGATTTATGAGCGAAATTAAGTGTACTATATGCAATACAAGAGCCATTTCCGACTTGTATTATTTCACATGAACTATTATAGCAGACCGGTTTCTAGTAGAGTGGTTAAATTTTTGTTTTGGTACAACTTATCCTACGAATGAGAATGAATGTTAATCAAAATGATGGTCTCGATGAATGTATTTACAATCTTTTACCACTATTACCTATCACTTTCCTGGAAGAATATTTTTTCAGTACACATTTTTATTAGTCGAACAAGATTCATTCCGTGTGCTATTGGCAGAAGACATCGGTGTTTATGTCGAGTGGGAAAATTATGAAAATAACAAAATTGATAAAAGTTCCAAGATAACCCACATGCAACGCGATTCGAGTGACGATGAATCACGCCAAGTGGATTAACTCGGAATTCTTATCGACTTGATATTGTTATTTTCATCATTTTCAGTAGATATATGATACCGGTTCTAGAACAACGCTTTTGGAACAGGTTCGGGAACAACATTTTGGAAAGGGTCACGAGGGTCAGTTGGCGAGAGTCTCCCGCGAGTGAGTGGTGGTTGGCTAATTAATTAATCGATTAATTAATCGGTCGATACGCGGAATTAATTCGCGGGCTTAATTCGCGTGTTTAATTCGAAGGTTCTCCAAACCCACGTTTTTTGAAGGGTCTGTTGGTAAAGGGTCCACCCCGCGAGTGTGTGGTGGCTGGGTAATTGATTACTTAATTAGTTTATTTGCGACATCAATTCGCGGATTTTCGGGCTCATCCTTTTTGGCAAAGTTCATAAGAGTCTGTTGGTGAGGGATCTATCGTAAGTGGGCGGCTAATTAATTAAGTAGTCAATTAATCAGTTGATCACCTAATAGATTCGGGGCATCAATTCGCGGATTTTCGTCAGCAGAGGCTTAAAGTCATAAATCAGCAAACGTCAATTTTACTGCAATTCCAAGAAAAGATAAGAAATCTCACACCTGATCTACTGATCATTTTTCAAGTTTGTTTTTCAGATTGCTGGAATTCCATTCGGGAAAACATGAGCCATCACACAAAGAAATACAGAACATGAAAACTTTCACTTTTGACTCATGCCAGAAAGAGTCAAAAAGCAATCTACAGGCTCGAACGTGATTTTCCCGGAATTCCATTGATAAATGTGTGCGTTTACAGTGGAGGGTACAGAAAAAAAAATCACGAATATAATTTTGGATATAAAAGTCTGAGAAAAATCCCTATCACAATAGGTGGTTGTAAACAGAAAATCGGAAATGCCCATTCCTCCCTCCCTCCCTGTTAAAAAAAATTCAAGAAAACATGTACACATAAACCGTCAAAAAAATGCTTTAGAAGAGTGGGGTAATTCATTATATAACCTCTCAAGTTCGAGAGCATAGCATCAGTTTACTTTTTCCTCTGCTAATGAAGAGTTACTCCATTCGACGTTAACAATAAGCATTCAAGAGAGAGTCCATACGTCAGCAACAAGCGTTAAAAAATAGATTGGAACATCTATTAAAAGACATTAAAAAATTGAAAAAAATAATCCAGTTGAAAAGTGACGTCGAAGTGTTGTGCTCAAATCTCCAACAGACCAACATTGCAGAATCAACATCATGAACTTCGATAAATTCAACAGTGTCTCGTAGAGGGAGATTCGTCCTCTGCTGAAGATGTTAGAATTGGAGTCAAATAAGTTGTATAGCATCACTGCAGTTTACAATCCGAGAACAAAATTCGGGGAGAGCGTACTTTTTCATTTGGATGGGAAACATGCAGGCTTTGCAATAGAGCATCAAATTATTTCAACAACTAACGGGAGGAGTGGGTGAATTTGCAGTCTGTCAAGTTAAAGGGTAAAATGGAGCTGAAATACTTGGGTGGTCCATACAACTACTTCATCCTCGATGAATTCTTGAGGCCAACAGCTCCAGAGGAAAAAGTGGAAGCCAAAACTATTTTGAGGATGAATAAAGAAACAAAAAAATAAACAATATTTTCATTTCAACTTTTTTTTTATTAATGAAAAATTTCTCACTGAAAAAATATTACAATATATATATATTTATTTCCCAGGATACAAAGATCGTATAGAGGGGTACAAAAATTTGCACATAAAATAATAATAAAGGATATTACATCCGTTTAAATAGCGCAGCATAACAAAAGAATATTTGGTAAGAAATAAAAAGGAGAAAAAGATGAACAAAATAAAAATATAACAACAATGCAGTTCCTACAAAAGACGAAAAACAAAACAATGCAAAATCAGTGCTAGCTGAGAGAGCTCATCGAGAGTGCGAATTAAGTAATTTGAGCTAACAGGGATGCGAGATATCTAAGTATGACAGGTGATTGAAAAAAGGTGAATACAACCCCTCTATTGACCCCATTCATCCTCCTAGAAATTTAGATAGTCAATGCAGACTTTGAGGGCATCATAAAGGTAATTATAAAAGGATACACTAAAGGAGGAGCTGGACTCAGCAATGAGGAAGAAGTCTGTAGTAAGGTTGTATATGCCAATGAGATCGTACAGTCTAGTTAGGTGCTTAATGCGTACATCATAAAAAAGAGGACACTCGAAAATGAAATGTTGGAGGCTGTCCAGAGAGGACAGCGAGCAACATGGACAGTTCATCCTTAAATTGAATTTTACAATGTCAGGACCTCGACTAAGCGCACAGCTATGAATATTGGAGAGCCTGACCTATGCTAGGGTTTTCTTCATGGTCATTGGGTGGCGGTTCCGCAGATAGTGTACAATAGAATCATCTGGGGTACGGTGTAATTTGAATTGGCATGATGTTCAGACAGCGTATCTCGAGAAATTCGCGCGTCTGAGGGCGAGCTTGAAATTTGAGAAAAAATATTACAATTTAGTAGTTTTTAAAAAAATATATGAATACACCTTGATTACGAAAAAAATGTGTTTTTTTATTTTTTTCTTAAGAATTATTACATTCCACACAATCTCTTATCATAGGGGGTGGTCCATCAAAAGTATTACCATCAGTAGCTGAATAATGTTTCAAACAACGCCTACACCTCTTGAGAAACCAATCACCTCTCATAGCATCAGTCAACTTGTCCCAAGCTTGATGCACATTGGATGCTGCGATTGAACTTATAAAGGAATGCAATATCCTCAGAATTCATCAAACTTGAATTTTTCAATTTGTAGTAAACATGAAGGGACCGATCGGTCCATCGTAATTTTTTCATTCATCATCATCTAGTTCTTGAGGAGTTCTACATTTTTTACAGCACATGCCTTGTTCTCTGTGTAATGATGGTAAGGGTAGTTATGAGCTGGTAATTCTTTGAATTTAGTGAGTGGCGGACATTCATCCTAACATTCTTCAATATTAACTACCAGTGGTGCTAATACAGGGCCAGCAATTTTTTTCAGCCATACATTCTTGTTTTCACCTTTCACATAAATTTTACTAATATTTGCCCCCTCTTGCACTAATTGTTCAACTTGATCGTATGGTCGAGTCCCACAGTACCAAGATAAACCATGATAATGACGCTCGAGACACAGATTTACACTTCTATAATTTGTTGGTAAACTGGAGAATGCAAATGGAGGACTGAAAAACCACACTGTCGTGTCCCAGTCTCCAGAATCCCAAACTGTGTATGCGAATTCTTGCACAATAAACTCGTTGAAGAGAGTTTGGAAGCCTTGTACATCCACGAGTACCTCCATGGTGATTGATGCGGTGATGTTCCAAACGCTTCAATTGATACACTTAACCCTATCAATATTAAACTACTTTTCTTACCCCACCACTTATGGGGTGATAATTTACTACTCGATCATGCAAAATGAGACAGTAAGCAGCGGTATCTGTGGGAATACTTATTCTCGTTCCAAATTCTAAACGGACATCTACTGCACCAAATTTCAAGGATTCATTTTGTTTAGAACAATCAATGACCACCAGTGGTGTAATAGTATGTGTACCACCAGTGATCATAATATGATGATTGAAAGTTTGTATATATATCTTAAAGTATAGAGTACTGATTCTTAGCCATATCTAAATCTAAATTTCCATATGGATAACATTGAGAATTTAAGAATAATGTAACATCTGTAATGCTACAATGGTCAAAATAACGTGGCTTCTTGAGCTGAGTCGCGGTTTTCACTGTCCACATGTGTTTTATTGTCTCTGCAAGAATTGGATATTCATATAACTCCCACGATCTGAAGCACATCGATATTACAGGATCTTTCTGAATGAAATTGAGCAACTCAATTCTGTTACTATCTGATAATGTCACATACGGGTTCAACAACTCAATTTTGCTGAATGTGACTTTCGCATCCTCCTTTTCACTTTGAATTTAAGCATTATTATCAGTACGAGCTCTGATCAAAATCAGCTCATGTTTTTCAGTAACCCTAATTTTTCGGTAATCTTCGGCGTACCCCACCAGCATACTCAGTGGGATAGAAATATCAAAGCAGCCTCCATTATCCGCCAAGCTCAATTTCTCTTGAGCACCCAGCCATGCAGCATTTTCCATCCAGAGGCTTTGATTCGGGGTTAATGAGATTACGTTTTTCATGAGTGAAGTGATACCTACATTCTTGACTTTATCAATCTCAATAGCATTAATTTCATATCGTATCTCTTGATATAGATAACAAATCGCGTTATTGACCAATTTCGTAAGAGTCGCCTTCGAGTTATCCAATTTTAGTGTTTTGCCAGTAAAGTGCAAATGACTGATTTTGCTTGGTGAAATGCAGAGATCCTGCTTCTGTACCGTGATGCGAATTTTGTCACTATTATCAAGCCCTGTCGAGGCATATGGTTGATGTGCAAGGATCTTATAGTGGGCGATGGATTTTTCGAACACTGGAGAGATTTTAACATTCAAACTTTCCTCCATGGTATCCAGCAAGTCAATAAAAGTTTAATCTGGCAAAACCGTTTTTTCCACTTTTTTTACGATGAGACCAAGACTCGCGAGATACTTCACGTTCTGAGGCCTTAACACTTTGAAGCCAGCACGTGAAATGATTGAAGCGAGGCATGGTTGGTGGTTCTTATAGGAATAACCAATCTTGCGATTATATACAATTCCCATGATTATGAAATAGCCTTCATGTGTTGTCTAATGGTGATTCTTTCACCCCTGAATTTTACGAAGTCACCATTTTGAGCAACAATTCGGAGTTGTAAGTCAGTTATCGTTCTCACAGACACTGGTAAATAAATAAGTTGTGATGGCACTTCTATGATATTATATCCAGAAGGCACCACAGGAGAAAATTCGTGAATTGTATGAACTTTATTCCTATTGTTGTATGCTCCCGTGGTGATATTACGTTCGACTCGTAGAGTATTCACTTTTAGAATGGCTACAGATTGATCAGATTCATGAGTTTTATTGGCTTCCAACACTCTAGGGGTAAAACCGAGATGTCGACCTATCGAATTCCCAGGTCCCAAGTGTCTCCTTATTGCAACTCAATTGACTTCGTAAAGTATAATTAGTACTTTTGATATTTATAGTAATATCACTTTTTCTACACTTTTCACCATAAATTTTGTAATATCATCGATTTCATAGCTTCCCGTTGGGATAGTGATAACTTTATCGCCTATATGGGACATTCCATGACAACTCAGCCACCCTGGAATTTTCTGGTTCTCGGAATCTTGAATTAGCATGCTCCCAGTCAAGTACTATATGAGTACATACTTTCTCTAAATTTTCGCTCCTTTAACATTAATTGTTTGGCCAGGACAAATAATAAAATCTCAAATTTTTGAAAAATCATATTTTGCGAACAAATTGGCCGATTTTAATGAATAAAAAAAGATTTTTTTCGTTTTTTCATATACTTTTGGAATAAAAACACAACAATACCACGAGGACGAATAATGAGTCATTTTTCAAGTTTTTTGTTATTTAAATCCTTCTGTTATGCAGGGGCCATTCGAAAATCGAATAATTTTTTTTTTCTTCGATGGATAATGATATTACTCAAATTTTTCGGGGTATTTCAAAATGGGATAGCCATAGGGAGATGACAGAAAATTTTTTTTCTCATGAAAAATTAGATTTTCCGAATTTTGTTCCTGAAAAATGATGAATGCCGCATGAAAGGATGAGCGTGCAATTTTTCGACATAATTTGAAGATGAGATGCATAAGTAGTAATGGATTAAAAAGGTTTTTTATAGAAAAAAGTTGAATTTATTGATTATTAACAGCTCTACTTACGTAAACGACAATAAGAATTCGCAAAGTACCCAATATTTGATGAGTTTTTAGATCAACAAGGAGTATATGTCTGTTTTAAGTTTGCAATTTGAAAAATAACCATTAAATTATAGAGAAAAAGCAATTTGAAATCGAACTTTTCTGAATCACAAGGGCTATCTTAATCTACGTCGTCCATTTCGTTTCTTTGCTTTTGGAAAAACTTCTCCCGTAGTCGCAGAAGAATATCTCTTAATCAATAATTCCTTTTCTTCTACAGAAATGAATCCGTGATTTTTTTGTATCGCTGAAATCGTCTCTGCACTGTCGAATCTTGTTTTCAACCGTTCTTTCATATTCTCGTGTTCCTGTTTAGTGTAAAAAAACACATCGAGATACTTGAAATTTTTCTTTGCCCACTGGAACAGACCATCTGGAGTGAGAATGGGTTCACCATTAGTAATTTGCAGACTTCTTCGTCTTGCTTCCCCNCGAAAATCGAATAATTTTTTTTTTCTTCGATGGATAATGATATTACTCAAATTTTTCGGGGTATTTCAAAATGGGATAGCCATAGGGAGATGACAGAAAATTTTTTTTCTCATGAAAAATTAGATTTTCCGAATTTTGTTCCTGAAAAATGATGAATGCCGCATGAAAGGATGAGCGTGCAATTTTTCGACATAATTTGAAGATGAGATGCATAAGTAGTAATGGATTAAAAAGGTTTTTTATAGAAAAAAGTTGAATTTATTGATTATTAACAGCTCTACTTACGTAAACGACAATAAGAATTCGCAAAGTACCCAATATTTGATGAGTTTTTAGATCAACAAGGAGTATATGTCTGTTTTAAGTTTGCAATTTGAAAAATAACCATTAAATTATAGAGAAAAAGCAATTTGAAATCGAACTTTTCTGAATCACAAGGGCTATCTTAATCTACGTCGTCCATTTCGTTTCTTTGCTTTTGGAAAAACTTCTCCCGTAGTCGCAGAAGAATATCTCTTAATCAATAATTCCTTTTCTTCTACAGAAATGAATCCGTGATTTTTTTGTATCGCTGAAATCGTCTCTGCACTGTCGAATCTTGTTTTCAACCGTTCTTTCATATTCTCGTGTTCCTGTTTAGTGTAAAAAAACACATCGAGATACTTGAAATTTTTCTTTGCCCACTGGAACAGACCATCTGGAGTGAGAATGGGTTCACCATTAGTAATTTGCAGACTTCTTCGTCTTGCTTCCCCCTTCAAGACTGCGCCTACGCCATCGCATGCCGTCTTTCCATGCACGGTCGCATGATAGTGCGTCTCTGCTTCAACTCCAAAATCATTTATATGCAACAAAAGTTTAGCCATGTTATGTCGATTCTTATAGTGCTGTCCAACACCATCTGTAACATAGATCAATTTGTTTACGACAGCACAGACTTGTTTTATGTGTCGTATCAAAATCTGTTGCATTAAATGAACTGCAGTAGTATCGTGAATGAGACTGTCAGATAAGAGGACTAGACTTCTATGTCGAATATCATTACCGTGGCCATAATAATACACCACAGGATGGACAGTGCATTGACCATTGTTGTAATAGAACGATTGAGTAGCGTCTTTCCTAAAGAATAATTCTCCGAAAAATCGGCCTGCACTAGAATTTCACCCTCAATTAAATTCCCCTTTCGTTCTTTCACGAAAGCGTTTTGTTCTACGGCGNTGGCCAGGACAAATAATAAAATCTCAAATTTTTGAAAAATCATATTTTGCGAACAAATTGGCCGATTTTAATGAATAAAAAAAGATTTTTTTCGTTTTTTCATATACTTTTGGAATAAAAACACAACAATACCACGAGGACGAATAATGAGTCATTTTTCAAGTTTTTTGTTATTTAAATCCTTCTGTTATGCAGGGGCCATTCGAAAATCGAATAATTTTTTTTTTCTTCGATGGATAATGATATTACTCAAATTTTTCGGGGTATTTCAAAATGGGATAGCCATAGGGAGATGACAGAAAATTTTTTTTCTCATGAAAAATTAGATTTTCCGAATTTTGTTCCTGAAAAATGATGAATGCCGCATGAAAGGATGAGCGTGCAATTTTTCGACATAATTTGAAGATGAGATGCATAAGTAGTAATGGATTAAAAAGGTTTTTTATAGAAAAAAGTTGAATTTATTGATTATTAACAGCTCTACTTACGTAAACGACAATAAGAATTCGCAAAGTACCCAATATTTGATGAGTTTTTAGATCAACAAGGAGTATATGTCTGTTTTAAGTTTGCAATTTGAAAAATAACCATTAAATTATAGAGAAAAAGCAATTTGAAATCGAACTTTTCTGAATCACAAGGGCTATCTTAATCTACGTCGTCCATTTCGTTTCTTTGCTTTTGGAAAAACTTCTCCCGTAGTCGCAGAAGAATATCTCTTAATCAATAATTCCTTTTCTTCTACAGAAATGAATCCGTGATTTTTTTGTATCGCTGAAATCGTCTCTGCACTGTCGAATCTTGTTTTCAACCGTTCTTTCATATTCTCGTGTTCCTGTTTAGTGTAAAAAAACACATCGAGATACTTGAAATTTTTCTTTGCCCACTGGAACAGACCATCTGGAGTGAGAATGGGTTCACCATTAGTAATTTGCAGACTTCTTCGTCTTGCTTCCCCCTTCAAGACTGCGCCTACGCCATCGCATGCCGTCTTTCCATGCACGGTCGCATGATAGTGCGTCTCTGCTTCAACTCCAAAATCATTTATATGCAACAAAAGTTTAGCCATGTTATGTCGATTCTTATAGTGCTGTCCAACACCATCTGTAACATAGATCAATTTGTTTACGACAGCACAGACTTGTTTTATGTGTCGTATCAAAATCTGTTGCATTAAATGAACTGCAGTAGTATCGTGAATGAGACTGTCAGATAAGAGGACTAGACTTCTATGTCGAATATCATTACCGTGGCCATAATAATACACCACAGGATGGACAGTGCATTGACCATTGTTGTAATAGAACGATTGAGTAGCGTCTTTCCTAAAGAATAATTCTCCGAAAAATCGGCCTGCACTAGAATTTCACCCTCAATTAAATTCCCCTTTCGTTCTTTCACGAAAGCGTTTTGTTCTACGGCGATAAAATGATGAGATTTCAATACTTTCAATCTCTTACAAAGTACATCAACAAATTCATACACTGGAAGTCTCTGGGTCTGTAATGGTATTCTATCCACAGATTGCCAAGTCCTGAATTCTACCGTTTCAATCACAGCCTCATGGAGGAGTTCTTTCAGCTCGAACGATAATCCTTCAACTCCAGGACAGTTTTTACACTCATCTAAGTGGCATTCAGGCGTTGGATTAGGGCACATAACTCTTGCAAGACAGTCTTTGTAGTCGGTAAGGGGACATGATCAGTTTTTAGTGAGAGTAGAAATGCNGTAATGGTATTCTATCCACAGATTGCCAAGTCCTGAATTCTACCGTTTCAATCACAGCCTCATGGAGGAGTTCTTTCAGCTCGAACGATAATCCTTCAACTCCAGGACAGTTTTTACACTCATCTAAGTGGCATTCAGGCGTTGGATTAGGGCACATAACTCTTGCAAGACAGTCTTTGTAGTCGGTAAGGGGACATGATGAGTTTTTAGTGAGAGTAGAAATGCTGATTGCATCCAACATCAGCTTACAATTTTGATGATAGGTACAGACACATACCATGTGCGTACCACTCGCTCCTGCCAATACACAGTATTTCGGCCTCAATTCCGCAATTGCTGAATTCCACTGGAGACTCTGGATGAGCAATTTTATATTTCTTATGAAGATCATTCAAGTTCTCAAGGGCCATCCGCTTCTGCATTATTTTCTTCACGTCGTTGATTCTGACTGACACTTTATCATTCATCCCTGGCATCATCCGACTATTATTCTCATAAAAATTCCAGACCTTTTCAACTGTCTCTTTGGGCAATGATTTCCCAGCCTTCGCAAATGTTGAAGCAAACATTCCTCTCTGTTCTCGCAGTTGATTTGCTCTCATAGCCATCTACCTTGTCGTACCAAATTCACGGCTGACCTTTCACTCACTCCATGAAGGAGGAGCAATAGTCAAGAGTTGAATAGGTTCAGAATATTCTGTCATCTGTAATGATTTTTCGTTGGCCTCAACAAATACTCAAGAAAGAGAGAAAGAGAGAGAGAGAGAGAGAGAGAGAGAGAGAGAGAGAGAGAGAGAGAGCGAGAGCGAGAGCGAGAGCGAGAGAGAGAGAGAGAGAGTATTTTTTATCCTGCGATTAGAATGAAATTTCAATGGACACGTGATTGAACATTTGACACATCATTTGCAACGTCATTCGGTATTTCGCTGCAGAAATCATTTACGACGTCACTGATGTACGGCTTGACATCCTCGTTAGTTCCTAAAATTCGATCCGAAAGAAAATCGAATAAGACGTTCGGCGAGAAAAGGTAACAAGCAAAAATGTAGCAATGAAGTATGTAGCGAGTTACCTCAATCACCGTAGCGAGACGCATAAAGCATGAATTTTAGCCCTTCAGTTACGGTAGGTAGCATTATTACTATTTGGATTTATTCAGGTAGCGTAATTATCTAATTTCATGTAGCTTCCAGGGAGCATTGGGTTTGGTTTGAAGGGTTTTCTATCCTTCAAACCATGAGTATCATTGTTGGCGTCATTCCGAGAGGTAGCGACGCCATCCCGCGAGGTCCAATCGCCCTTTTTTAATTTTTTTTCAATTGACCAGCTGATCAATTAAAAATATATGATTGGCTGAC
>NW_021680976.1:146990-147969 GCF_001412515.2 Diachasma alloeum
TGAATTCATTCACCAAACTTAGGAAGTCCTTGCACGTCCAACTGTGCTCCCTAACTTTTTTAAAAAGGTGCCGTGACCATCAAGTGATACCGAAATTCCTCCGCCTGAGGAATCCTGTCCCATCGAAGCAGGCAAATGCCATCCTCCGCCAAGCTTCGTTGAGATTGGCCAAGGAGAGAATAACAGCGGCTAAGAAGAACCTGGCCCATCTCTCCAGACAGCTTTTTGATCTCCACCTTCTTCTGACAAAGACGTTGGAGTTTCAGCTGTGGGAGACGCTCGATCGTGTTACACACGAACAAGCAGTCCGAACAGCTGAGTTGAGAATGGAGAGTCAGAAGGATAAGTTCAAGAAACTGATCCCCCAGGAGAAAGTCCCAACCCTCACTCACACTGTGAAGAATCTGAGTAANGTTGCCCCCAAAAAGATCCCCACCGAGGAAATCATCAGTCGCACCGAGACAGCGATTTACCATCTTCCTCAGGAGACCAGCAACGAGATCCGGAGAAAGTTGTCCAACATCCTCCACAAGGCCACCCCCCCTAGTGACAATATCACCAGGGAGGAACGCCTTGCACTGCGTAGTCTAAAGGAAAATAATGATTTGATCATTCTTCCGGCAGACAAAGGCAATGCCACGGTGGTTATGGATAAAGACGACTACTCCGGTAAGCTCAGTACGATGTTGGATGACTCCAGAGTTGACTTTAAACTTAGGAAGAACCCTACTCGTACAATTGAGCGGAAAACTGCTGATCTGCTGAAGAAGGCTGGTTTCTCGGCTGACCTGACGAAATTCCTCACCTCTAAAGAATCCTTTCCTCCTAGACTCTATGGACTCCCCAAAATCCATAAAGAGTCTGTTCCTCTCCGTCCCATTGTCAGTAACATTGGAGCGCCAACTTACCAGCTGGCCAAGTTTCCCACGAAACCACTCCGAAAGTTGACTGGCCTGAATGGTTCATACATTCAGAACTC
>NW_021680976.1:148122-166779 GCF_001412515.2 Diachasma alloeum
ACCAGGAGTGTACGAGATCCCTTGCTCATGCGGGAAAGTGTACATTGGAGAAACCGGGAGGAAGATCAGTACACGGATCAAGGAACATCAGCGGTGCTCCAAATACGGTCACTTAGAACAGTCTGCCCTGGCTGAACACTGGATGGACACTGGACATACTATCCAGTACGACCAAGCCAGAATGTTGGCCAAATCTCAAGGGTATTTCGAAAGGAAATACCGAGAGAGTTTGGAGATCCATAAAAAACCTAACAACCTCAACAGGGACAGAGGATATCAAGTGAACTCCATTTGGAAAACCGTCCTGTCGGTTTTTTTTTAATTGAACAGCTGATCAATTAAAAATATATGATTGGCTGACCCCCCCCCCCCCTTCCCCTCCCCTCACCACCACAAGGGAAAGCATATAAGGACTACCCCTAGATATCGGAGCTCAGAATCGGAGCTCATAGCCCTGAAGATGCAGACTGCAATGTTTGCGAAACGTTGGCGCAACGCTGAATCCAAACGCGGCATCCATCCGGAAGCCACAGATTTCATTAAAACTGTAATTACTTGAACTCAACGTGGAACTGAGATGGCTGAGTGGATCTTCACTCCATCTACGACCGGAATAAGGTAGCTTATCTACAGAGGGCACTCTCCGGAGAGGAATTAGGAATTTACCAACGAAAACTCAAACGCAAAGGCAACTTAACTGAACTAAAAACCCAATGGCGATGCGTTTCGACGACTGGGCAATTGTCTCCACGGTTTTCCAACTGAAAGCCCTAACAATCTCCCTCAAGGGAACGCAAGCATTTCAACTCGAACTATGTACTCACTCTATCGACAAACCACAAGGGTTACAGGAAACACTAGGTAGCACATTATCTAGGCCAAATATTCCACGGTGATATCCTGATCCTTAACCGAATTTACATATGAAAATCTCAAAAATACTAAACCTTAACTCAACAAAACTGACTCGAAACACATATCTGCAAAATATCTGCTTTATTTAATGAAGTTATTTAATGAATATTATTTTAAAAATTTAGGGAATCGATTCACGCGATAGGTAACCAATTTAAGTAGTTCTCCGAACTTAAGTTTGCTCTGAAGTAGAGTTAAGATAGCAGGTAGCTCTAATTTTCCGTATAGATTTTTATCGCGAACGAAAGGTAACGGTTTATAAATTTTTACTCTCTCTCTCTCTCTCTCTCTCTCTCTCTCTCTCTCTCTCTCTCTCTCTTCCTTTCTATACATAAATACCCTGAAGTTCCGCAGATGACGAATTCACCTGGAATTTCCTCACACATCGTATTGAATTTTTGCTTGAGTCCATCCAACATTTCTTCCAATTCCAATTCTCGTGGAGAACGAAAATTTGCTGGAATGTTCCTGTGGTGCTCTGTCTCTGAATCATCATCTGCTGTTGGAGAATCATACTCCTCTGAAGCTTCGTTGAAAATCACATCCCCATCAGGATCAATTGAATGGAAGGAATTACCTGATCTCAAAGAACTCTCTGCGATATTGCTCGCAAAAATGTCTACTAGAAATGGTGTGGTACTGGACGAACGATCGGCTGGAACATTTGATGACGATGAAGAGACTTCCTGATTCGATGAAGATTCAGAGGGTAGTGATCCAGGAATGTAAGTCAAAGTTCTTTTCCTACAGGAGCTACACACTTTTGCATTTTCTAGCGAGAATGGCAATGTCTGTCGCAGTCTTTCTGAGATTGAACGCAGGTTTTTTCCATTGTGAACTTTCTCCCCAGGAACTCCCATTGGATTTGCACATCTTTCGGCATGCGGCATCTCGTAGAATAGGAATGAGGAACAGTTCTGATCATTCAAAAAAAGGGAAAAAAATAGTAATAACGATCGATTGAGTTTACAACTTCACTACTGAAATATTTTATATTATCACTTACCTTGATCAAAGTTGATGGAGAATAAATACAGGAGAATAACCGTCGGAGAATTTCTGTTAACGATACTGTAATGTACCGTGTGAGATGTTCAACACTTAAGTGCGTGATGTGGACTAATCTAACGGTTATTATTGAGGCAACTCTATGGCTCGTATGGAAACTGAATTCCGAGAAATCGCTTGTTCATTCTCACCCCCACTTGGAACCTTTGATTCCAAGCTCCCATTTTTTGTATCCATTGTCCAATGTCTGTGTACAGAAATCCCAAGGTCATTTCCCAAAGAAATGCGGACAACGTTTGATTTCTCGGAGTTCGAAACCTGATCGGCACCCATTGGGTTTCGAACCCGAATCATCGGATTAGAAATCGCTCGCCCTACTGACCGAGCTATCGTTGGCTTTCAATTTTTATTCAGTAGTAATACCCCGAGTGCTTCAAAATTATCGGGTATTTCTGGATAACTTCGTTGTAAACAAACAAAAGTGTCAAGTTTTACAGGTTTAAAAATCCCGAGCGTTTGCGCGATTGAAGAGTTAGTACGAAATATCTGAAAAAATATATATATGTGAGTACGAAATAACCGAAAAAATATATATGTTGGTGCGAAATATCCGAAATAAAACTTCCTCCAGCCTGTCATTTGTCATCAAATGCTGCATTTTGATTGGCCCTGAATGTCCAAAATCCGTACGTGGAAAAATAATCATGATAAGTGAAAAATCATGTGAATTCGAGCAATTAACGCTATTGCGAAAGATATTGCTCATGTCTGCCAGGTTCAAAAGTGAAGTTATGGGGGTAAAAGTTTGAAACAAAGTTTGAAACAATGTTTGAGTGCCAATACCCCTGTGGCACTCAAACCGGCAAATAGTGGTACGAGAAAGGTTAAATTCCTCCACCTCTCGATGGCACAGGAATCACTCGGGGACTACTGTTCCTACTCTTCCCGCCATTCTGTTTCACGGCCGCTCCGGCGCCATTGAGAGCTGTTTTAATTGCATCAGATGAACCGTTATTCAATTTGATTGAATTTTTAGCACCTCTAATGATTGCTCTAATTGTCACTTTTTTTTTAGTCTTCCGCTTCGTCAAACCAAATTTTTTTACACGTCTGCCAGATTTTTTCACGCGCCTGCCTGATTTTTTCACAACCAACCCTGATTTTTTCATAACCAAACCTGATTTTTTCACACTCTTGCCTGATTTGTACACCCCCATACTTAATTTTCAGTGTTGCCACGTATACCATAATTATGGTATCGCTACCATTATTTTACTCTGATACCATATACCATAGAAAAGTATGATGGTATCACAATTATACCATAATTTTGAGATCCAGCTGAATTTTATATTTTTTGACAATTTTGTTTCTTGAGGGCCATAAGGGTTACAGGGTACAGCCAGGTTCCAAGGGTCAGGAGGTTTAAAATCCTTTATTTTATGATTTGATTATAAATCTACTTGGTGTTACTAGAAGGGGTAACGGAGATGATCTTTGTGCCGCTGCGGACCCTTGGGACCCGTTTGAATATTTAGAGATTAATCATCATTATTACTGAGCGTACAGAAGAATTAGTTGAAAAGTAGCAGCTGAGTGAGAAGTCTAATGATGCACTGAGAGAAAAAAGTACTTCTGAGAAAAAATTATATTGTCCGTGTGAGAAAATTTGGTGGAGTGGAACAGATTTATTTCATCGAAATTAACCAACTTGATGTAAGAAAGTTTGAGATCCTTCAGAAAAATGAAGTTTTTATCAGGAACATTAGAAATATCTCCACAAGAATTCATGTTGTCGGCAGGAAAACATACAATTTGTTGTACCACAATCCTTTGCAGTGAGTAAACTTCATAAGAATTCACTGAAGAAAGAATATATTGACGAGGATGAAACATTATTCTCCCCGAAAAGAATGATTCTTCTAGAAATTATTTAGTTTTGCCGATATCCCAGTTTTCGGGAAAACGAACCAAATGACGATGGGCATTTTGGGCCATCGGCGAACACAAGAGGCATCTATGTAAGATTGTAGATCTTTCCAAGTACTCCAACTGGTCGTATGCCATTTGTCTAAGAAATCAGTCCCAGCTCATGAAATGAATCTGGAAATGTGGACAAGAAGTTTCGTGTCTTTTTCTCAAGAAGATAACATGTTGGATAATACAATAGGAAAAATGATACCGTACTATCTTTATTCAGGACTCAATCTTCAGTTCCCTCATCTGAACTCATTTCTAAAATAGGAAATGAGGTATTGGACTCTTCTCCGAGGACGTCACTGTTTTCGTGATGGTGGGCATACCCTAAAAACCAGATGAGCATCATTATATGACCCCAACATCCTACTGTACGAGAACCGCTTTTGCACGTACAATAGTACTCCAGGATTGCACCCAGCCCTTCCCCATATTTTTCAACTACAATGTACAGATTGTATTTCACTTGATTCCTATGCCGAAATTTTATACGTGCACGGACTAGCATCGGATCATTTGATTTGATTGAATAAGACTCCAAACTGGAAACTGTGGTGTCGCGACTAACTTCTATCTGATATCTCCCGTCTGACCTAACATGTTCATCGTAGTAGGACTTAACTTGTTTCAGTTCATAAGTCCCCAAAGCGAGCATATAAAGATCTTCCTCCGAAAGAATAGAAAACCCTCCAAGTGTTTCCGCACCAATTGTATAAAACTGACTCCTACGTTTATTAAGGTTGTGTTCCTCAATGAGATATGCGAGCTTATTCAGTGTGTCCAGTCTCAAAAGTATGCGTTTTGCCACTTTCTCTTCAAAACCAATATCTGAACGTATATCAGCGCCATAATCCTTCAATATGGCTCCTGTGATATCACTCCTGTGAAAATCAACACTCAAATGTCCTAGGGATTTATTCTGGAATACATGATCGAAAAGCCCGAAGGGAGTTTTTAATAATCCATTGACAACTTCAATGACGTATCTGCATTTAGTAACGAGTCAAGATCTATTAGCATTTACTGTGTCCACTTGTTTATGACCTTTTGGGATGGTTTCTGGCATTTTTACAACAATCCCTTTCTGCTTCAGATAAGAGACCACATCTCTGAATCCTCTATCTAGTAGAAAGACGTCCCCACGTTCTACGCGAGCCCAAACTTCTGGTTTGCTATCTAGTATTTATTTCATAATACTAGCGTCATTTTGGCTAGCAGGATAAGTACCAAAAATGTCGAGAATGTAGCTTAATGGAGTTACATATAACATTTTCAGTAAAGGTCGATTTTTCCGCTGGCTATAAAATACACGTTGGAATGTGTAATCACTACTCTTTTGTATATACACATATGTACCATCCCAAATCATAATTGCAGCGTTAGACTCTTTATCTAAGAAAAGTTTACGTGCTATCATTGTGGAATGCTCTAGTATGCGTTCTCGCCCAACATGATCGAAACCCAAATATAAGAGGAAGAAATCTGAAATGAGAGCATCCTTAGCTTTCGACATAAGTCTTTCAGCACTACGATGACTGCCCGTTGCAAAAATATCAGCGCGACGTTCGTCACTTTCTCCAGTTTTGAGTTTTGATAAATACAAAGCCAGAGCTTTTTCTAGATGCCGCTTTTCCTGGTCTCAAAGGGATTTCAATTGACTTGGTAGATCTTGGAATTGTACTTTCGTTAAGCCTGTCCATCTATTTATTTCAGCATCGGTCAAGTTCTCGAAATAATCGAAGTTGATCACACTAGAGTGATGAGGAATAGAGGACTTCCGTAGCAAATTAACCATGTCTTCAATATAAGTACTATCGTACAAGGTTGAATTTGCAGGTAGGACTTCATTCCAATGAAGCTGGTTATGTGACTCACACACTCTAGTACCCTCCGCAAGATAATACCTGAAATCTCTGAGAACTTGGGCTCTCACTTCTTCTGACATTCGAAAACGACCGACACCTTTGCAGCCGAAAACACTGTTTTGTTCGCTATACGTCGCTCTAGGTATATTCAACGTGATAACCGCCTGGGGTGAGGCTTGTGACGAGGCAGAGACTCGTGAGGTATGCCTAAGGTACCTGCATCAACAAGCGTGACAAATGACATCGTCAGGGCTAATTGGATCACGCGAATCAATGCCGGGTTCATTGAATAAAAAATCAAATGCTGCTGCATTCTCTCTGCCCTGAAGAGTATGTCTTCGATCACTACGTCTTAAATATTTGTGACATGAACCACAATGACTTGATTCTGAGCCAGACGCTGCTTCGGGTTGACCCAGTACCGAGGGCTGGCTTGTCCCACTCGGTACATTCACCGCTCGCATGATCTCTCCTCTAGGTTGAACTCCAGAGGGATCTTTGTCAATTCTTTCAATTCTTCTTTCTGCCATGACGGCGTCAAGCACACGAGGGACTTGGCCGAGCAATGCTCGTTACCACCGTCACCACGAGGAGGTGCCCTGGGTGCAGCGAAGAAGAGATCCGGTATGACTTTCACGGGAGAGATGCATCTGGATATGAGTGACTAGTTCTTATCAGACTCATTTTCCCAGTGTAATTACAATATATTTTTGCTCCTTATGAGTCGCTCTGTTGATCACAATGATATTCATCAATGTTCGCTCAGTGCCCAGAAACCGTATAAAAATGCCTATCGTCCTTTTCTCTCGAAACTATCATTTGTTCTGTGAAAATTATGCGTGTTTGGTGGGAATAAAAACAAACCACTCAGTAACATTCACTTGATATAAACTGAGCCTCATATAATTTTCTGCAGAGCGACCACGAGAACAATGTTGCCACGAAGATCATCATGTTTCGAGGGAAAATTTCTTGAATGTCTGCAGCTGAATTCATTCAATATGAAAAAAGATATCTCTTGTGCAACATATAATTTTTCGGCGGAACGAATTTTTCCTGTCAGTGTGAGATCATGTTTCTCTGATTTCTTGTAGTTTTATTCCTTTGATCTCGAGCATCTATCAATTTTTATTGGTTTGTAAGTCATATGCCACATTTTACGCGTAGATATCAGAAATAAGCGACAATACACTGCTCTTACAAGACTTGAAGACGATTTGAAAGGTGCCTATTCAAAATTTCGTAGCGTTTGAGCGGTTTCTACATTACCATCCCTTGATACCATAATTTTAAAGTAAATACCATAATTTTGTGGTGTGGATATCAGAATCCAATCCTTCCTGTCTGGCCACACTGCTAATTTTGTTTTAGCCTTCATAGCGTTGGTTACGAATAGAGCTGCAGCTTTTTCTCCCAAAGTAGCGTCTGGGGCTGAAACACGTTGCCAAGCCTGCTCTGCAAGTACTTTATCTGCTTCGTTTCCTGGTACAATATTTTCAAGATTTTTCGAGTATGCAATATCGTGTGCCTTACAGTCGGAATCAAGGGAATTTATCCCAGAATCTCCTCGAGCTAATCGTTTCGCCAACTTTATGCCTGGTCCACAGTATTGATAACCTGGCAGATGCAATTCAACGGGAAGGTTGCTGATGATTTTATTCAATAGCCCTCTACGCTTTTTACTACAGCGTGATTTGTGTACAATCATATCCAAAACGGAACTGTCGGATTTTGCTATAAAACTTTCAATTTATAGGTTTTTTCTTCAATTGATACAGAGATGGAGTTCAGTTCACATGGCAGCGGCTTGCCCGTCATTAATTTCGATTCAGTAACTGCAAAGGATACCAATAAACCAAAACGTCATGGCTCATTGTTGCCAAATACTATTCGCGCGGTTTTCTGTGGTCCGTCAAATTGTGGAAAAACTAATGCTCTACTGAGCCTCATAATTCACTCCAACGGTTTAAGATTTTCAAATATTTACGTTTATTTGAAATCCTTTAATCAACCTAAATATTAATTTTTACAAAATATATTGAAGCCCCTCGATGACTTGAACTATTATCCTTCTCAGACAATGAAGATGTTGTGTCAGTGGATAACGCGAAGGAGAATTCACTGTTTAAATTCGATGATGTAGCGTACGAAAAGCAAAATAATATCAAAGCATTTTTTGCATGGGAAGACATAAAAATGTTGACAGTTTTAATTTGTTTCAATCGTATGCTCGCATCTCAAAATATTTAGTGCATGGTAATGTTAATTTCTTGGTATTATTCAAACAGGATGAGATGAATTTGAGGTATATTTATAATGACCATGTGAACACGGATATGTCATTCGAGAAATTTAAACAATTATGTTTTGCATGTTGGAAAGATAATTTTTCGTTTTTAGTTATCGATAAGGTTAGTGACATCGATGCAGGTCGATGTAGAAGAAATTTTGATTGTTTCAATCAGATAAATAATGGTTATGAGGGGAGGCATAAACAGTTGCGGGCTAGATCCCAATGAGTCAACATGCTTCCTGGAAATGATGAAATATCTAAACAACAAGAGGTTTTACGTCAAACTTCCGTTGCAAGGAAACCAATTCAACGAAAACATAAACCATTGAAATTGGGTAGAGAGAATGTTGATGAAGCAATCAATGAAGTTTTCAAGCCCATTGTGAGACCGTTCAGGAATTAACCACTCAAAACGTGAAATCATCCAATGATAGTGGAAAAAAACTCGAGTTGATCGACAATAAAAAGCAATTGAGATCGATTGGTTACAAAAATCGACGAAAACTCGGACACAAGAGTACCCCAAAAAACACCCAAACAACTTTTGTGGAGTGGGGATACCTCTGAAGATAGCTATACAACTACTGTTGACGATTCTACATTCAATCACACCTTGAATGAGTCAATGATCCCATTCTCAAGAAATTCCCACGATGATACTATAATTCCAGACATTAACAATTCACGCAATCTCAACGAAAGTTCATTGACTGAAGAGACAGACACAGAGGAAGATGCAAATTTTTTCGATGCAGACACTCTTACAGAGAAATATTTAGCACAAATTAATACAGCAAAACGGGACAAGGCTTATGGTGTTCGCAAACTTACACATAATTTTATTATTGGAGACTACTCAATATTCTTCGAGGATGATTTTATTAAAGTGAAAACCATGAAATTCGCCTGCACTGAAGGATTATTAGAGCTCCTTTTCACAAAAAATCCAGATGATATTTTTGATTAATGCAAGTGATATTGACACATATAAAAATATCATACTTGCAACAAATGGACGTAAAAAAAATGATAAATCTCGTGGAGGTATCCGAGAAGTGAAGGGTGAAAAATATAAGAAATACATTTTACGCTTTGCCGGGTCGAGCTACGCCGGCAAGGGGCTTCTACCTGCCTTTATGAGGGCCCGGCGATGCAACACAGTTGATTATATCTATTGGGATGATCCGAATGAACTGGTAAACCGTCTTCGATTACTCGTGGCTTCACAGGGGGCTGGAAATCCAAGTCACGATAATGAAATTATTTCAATTATCGAGGAACTTCGTGAGGCTGGAATTATATATTGGAGTGCACGCATTACCAACTATTATCATTTGCGAAATGAGTGTTGATGTGTTCGGTCGTCACTTAACTTCTGAGAGTGACTCTTACAATCGAGGCCCACCAGACGTTGGATATAAACTCTCTGCTGAAAGCGATTATGTTCTTCTTGGTAAAAGGTTGAGGAATGTTGCGACACTAGTAGGCCCACACGATGCTGTAACACTCGAGGCCTTGAGTACAAAAATTAGCGAATTGCAAATTGATATGAAACGGAAGTTTGCGGATATTAATAAACGAATTGTTAGGTTAATGAAAATAGTGGAAAAAATAGCCAGCGACCCAAAAAATGTCACAGAATAAATCGTATATTGTGACAGAATTGCATCGTCCAGCGCGGAAAAATTATCCTCGACGACGAGTGAACATTCGTGATCTGGATGAAACATGGTAAGCCGATTTGGAGGATATGACAGCTTACGCAAAGAGTAATGATGGAAATAGATTTTTGCTCACTGTAATCGACAATTTTTCAAAGTTGCGTGGGCTGGGCCGATAAAGAGAAAAAATGCTCAGGATGTCACGAGAGCTATCAGTTCCATTCTTCAACGGGGACGTGTGCCCAAACATTTACACGTTAATGGTGGAAAGGAATTTTACAATTCCGAATTTCAAAAATTAATGAAGAAATATACTGTTAATTTATATTCTACATTCACTAATTTGAAGGCGTATATATGTGGGCGATTCAACCGAACATTAAAGAGTAAAATGTGGCTACAGTTCAGTTTGCGTGGAAATTACAAGTGGATTGACATGTTGCCTGAACTCATACGTGAATATAATCATAAAATATATAATAACATATAATCACAAACGTCGAACTATTCGTATGAAACCTGTCGATGTGACAACGAAAAATGCCAAAAAATTACGTCTTCTTTACGCCGACTTTCGCGTTAACAGTAGGCAACCGAAGTTTCAAGTGGATGATAAAGTACGCATAAGTAAGGCGAAACATGTTTTTAAAAAAGGCTATACACCCAATTGAACCCCAGAAATCTTCACTATTCGAGAAATCAATAATACTAACCCAGTTATATATAAATTGAATGATTATGAAAATGAATTGATCAGTGGACGTTTTTATGAGGAGGAATTACTGAAGACAAAACACTCTGGCCTGTATCTTGTGGAAAAAGTATTGAAAAAATCTGGAAATAGACTATTCGTTAAATGGTTGGGTTTTGATAATACCCACAATAGCTGGATAAATGGAGATGAATGAGAGTGAAGAAAATGGATAGAAGGAGGAAAAACTATTTAAACAATGACCCTATCCTCAATCTTATCAGTTTAGTTGACGCATTCAACTCAACAACATGATTGTGAAAAATCATCGTGCTACAAGTCCTCGCTGCACTACGAATCCATAGGTGATGTGCGCTTCACCACAGGTGAGTTTCAGCTTGCCACTCATATTGACTTGAGAAAATTCATCGATCAACGACCACTGATTCATCGAAAAATACTGGAAAATATGAATCAAACGTGTAAATATTATGCTGAAGTTGAAAAATATGCAGCGGTTCTTCAAAGTGAAAATTTACTGAGAAAAAATGAAAATATGACAAAATATATAAACCAATTCCCGTTTTTCATGAAAGACTCCAATACTGAAGAGCAAGGCAAGGGTGCGACTTTGAGAATTATCAAGGAGACATTGAATCAAACTCAACTCGACAATGAGGAAATATTAAATAAGACTATTAAAAAGTCACTGACATACATAATTGAATCAGGATTGCATCACTTCGATGATACACTTAAGGAATTGGAGAATCGGAGTACAGCAAGCCTTAGAGATGTTGAGGGGGAGGTTCGATTCATTGAAGAACTGGTTAAAAATGAAACTTTTAATACTACTGCTTATCAACGAATGCTGAATAAAATAAGAGATTGGACTCAAAATTTAGAAGAGGAGTTGGATAATTATTTGTATACCCTGCAAACCATCTTCGACGTAGTGTATTTAGCCAAGGCGGGAGTCGTGCACCCTCAATTAATCAGTCTTAAAGAATTCGAAAGTGCTGTAAATCATTTTTCGACAACGAATCGGGATCCATCACTGGTTCCGTACATCTCCACTGATGAATTATATTCAACTAAATTATTCAAAACTTCAAAAACGGAAATAGGCTTTTATAAGGGTCAATTGTTTGTTACTCTAAATGTCCCACTAGTCACCGCAACTGTATCACTTATTCAAAATTTACCCCCTCCCAGCGCTTCAATTATTCGGTCATAAACGAGGGTCGGCGTACATTCAGCCTCGAGCTGAGTACCTGCTACTCGCTCAACACCTTTATATTGTGGCAGAGGAACTCGCCCACTGTCAAATCATCGATACTTAGCATTTTATTTGTGAACCTAAGTACCCATTGTATGATCATAATACTCATCCAATTTGTGAGGCAGCGATTTGCGGAAAAGACAACTCATTAGCATCACCCGTTGGTAATTGTCCCATGAAAGTTAGTTCAACCTTTAACTCTCATTGGAAAGAAATATAAAAGGGTTGGTTATTTTCGCTACCGAAAAGGGAGGAAGTAAATATTTGGTGTGATGGTCAATGGACCACTGCCATAAATATGTCAGGAGCTGGAATGCTTTAGTTAAAAAAAAGATGTCAAGNCCCGACTCAACCGACTCAACCGAAGTCGTCAATGGCGCCATCTCGCAGAATCCCCCCCACCTATCGTTGTAGTGACATTTCACTGACCCCTAACATTTATCATTAATTAGGGGGAAATACGCCATTAATTAGTGCCAGCGGTCATTAATTGTTAATGAATTAATATTCAAATTATATTTACAAGATATTTTGGCACTTTCCCTGGGTTTTTTGCCCAAAAATCGACATCTACGCACATCTACGGAACATCTACGGAACATCTACGCTATTCCGTAGAAGGTAAATCGCCAGGGCGTCTACACTGACTATGACAATACTGGGATTCCAAGAAAATGTTAATCAGCCCGGGGAGAAACTCATCGGTTGGAATCTTAACGTAACAATCTCTTATATAATAAAAAAATAAGCCCAAAAATTCAAGCGACGCTCAAAATTCAGGCGACGCTTGATCCGGCCCATATATGGGGTTGCTATGGGGTTGCTATGGGGTTCTATGGGGTTCTATGGGGTTGCTATGGGGTTCTATGGGGATTCTATGGGGTTGCTATGGGGTTCTACGGGGTTCTATGGGGTTGCTATGGGGTTCGATGGGGGTCTATAGGGTTGAAATGGGGTTGCTATAAGGTTGCTACGGGGTTGCTATGGGGTTCTATGGGGTTGCTATGGAGTTCTATGGGGTTGCTATGGGGTTGCTATGGGGTTCTATGGGATTTCTATGGGGTTCTATGGCGTTGCTATGGCGTTGCTATGGGGTTGCTGTGGGGTTCTATGGGGTTGCTCTGGCGTTGCTATGAGGTTGCTATGGCGTTGCTATGGGGTTTCTATGGCGTTGCTATGGCGTTGCTATGGGGTTGCTATGAGGTTCTATGGGGTTGCTATCGGGTTGCTATGGGGTTGCTATAGGGTTGCTATGGGGTTGCTATGGCGTTGCTATGGGGTTGCTATGGGGTTGCTATGGGGTTGCTATGAGGTTCTATGGGGTTGCTATCGGGTTGCTATGGGGTTGCTATAGGGTTGCTATGGGGTTGCTATGGCGTTGCTATGGGGTTGCTATGGGGTTGCTATGGGGTTGCTATGAGGTTCTATGGGGTTGCTATCGGGTTGCTATGGGGTTGCTATAGGGTTGCTATGGGGTTGCTATGGCGTTGCTATGGGGTTGCTATGGGGTTGCTATGGGTTTCTATGGCGTTGTTATGGGGTTGCTATGGGGTTGTCATGGGGTTCTATGAGGTTCTATGGGATTGCTATGGCGTTTCTATGGGGTTGCTATGAGGTTGCTATGCCATTGCTATGGCGTTGCTATGGCGTTGCTATGGGGTTTAATGTTAAAAAATCCTTCATTCATCCATTTAACCCCTTTTTCTAATCCCAAATACTATAAAAACAATGTTATTGCATTAATAATCCATTTGAGATCATGTCATATAAATGATAAATAATTCATTTCTAATTTTTCCAGTCATTGTTTAGTGACTGACAGTCATTGTTGAGTGATTGGCCACTAAAGGCCATAAGGCAAAGGTGATAAGAATCATGAGAGCCATAAGGCAAAGAAGTCATAAGACTCGGGGTTGCTATGGGGTTGCCGTAGGGTTACTATGGGGTCCTATGAGGTTGCTATCGAGTGGCTATGGGGTTGTTATGCGATTGCTATGGGGTGGATATGGGGTCCGATGGAGGTGCTGTAGGGTTACTGTGGGGTTTGCTATGGGGCTTCTATGGGGTTCTTATGGGGTTCCTAGGTGGCCCCAGGAGGTCCTATGGGAGGGGGGTGCGATAACACTGGGATGTGATGGCACATTTCAAGGATCGGAGTTAGGCACCAGTGTGAAGGGGGGGGAGCGAGCGAAGCGAGCAGGGGGGGCAAAGCCCCCCCGGGGTTGGGGAGCGAAGCGAGCAGGGGGCGAAGCCCCCTAGTACTGCAGTGATGATCAAGACTTTAAGAGGTTAGATCGCACCATTCTACCCGGCCGGGATTTGAACTCGGAACCTTTTGCATGTGAGACAACGAACTTTCCCACTGCGTCAAGCCACCGGGAACTGATGAAACAGTAATTTATATATTTTATAATTCTTAATTTTTTTCAGAGATAAGTTTATATATCTAGCTGGGGCGTCTAACCGTATATGGTCATGCATACACAATGGAGAATATGTGACCGATAGATTAACAAATGAGAAAAAACAATTTAAAATAACACAGAATAGCGAATGTAGAAAATTGGATGTTATTTGGCCATCCATTTTTAATAATCAGTTTTATTTTATTTCCTATCGAGCATTGCTCATTGTGGCTCATTAATCATAAAATGCGTCGCTAGATTTGTCGTTGTTGCGTGGACGTAACTCAGCCCCACGGACCCCACTATTCAGGCGTATTCATCCGTCCCTGGCCAACAATGCTTTTCCTCTTAATGAAGTGAAGGCTGCTATCACTCGATTTTTATTGGCGGTAATAATTGTGACCGATGGCGGCTAAGAAGAAACGAAACGTTCGCTGTACAGTTCTCATTTTGTACAGATGTTATTCTGGACAGTTCATTTTCCGTACAATTGTCTCAGCTCATTTCTCACTAGGCCCTGTACAGTTGTCCAAATGTACAGTTGTAGAAGTACGAATGGAGCCCCCCCGATAGGGGGTGTGGCCAACTACAAATATTTTTCTTTCACAGTTTTTTAAAAACTGATTTAGCATGGTTTTTGCGTGCATTAATGAGAATCGGTGATAAAAATCCATTCGTATGGATTTTTTCCCGACGCTCATGACTGTTAATAAAAAATAATAAAAAAACTCAAAACTAAATGTATAGAAGCCGTAAGCAGCTCTGCGCTGACATATTGCGCATACACATGGCGCAAGCAGCTACTGCGGCTTCTGACAAATTCCCCGTGAATAATAATTTTAGGGAAACGACGTTTTCGCATGAATTCCATGTCATAAATTTGGATTTATAAAAATACATTTCTTGCAATGAAAAGTAATTGGACCTCAATGCGGAAGTCGAGACGCCGTGAAGGACAAGGAAAAACTTCTCGGGCTGACGATACGAGAGAGACAGGCTTCCTTGAAAATCGACCCTCCCTCTCGGCTCGCGTCAGGCGTCTCAGTGCCCTTTCCAGTATAACTCTATTTCAGTGCCTGCCCCTGGAGAAGTGAGCCTCTACTTTAGTCAATCCTCTTTGAGTAGGTCGGTCAAGTCAGCAGCACAGTAGCGGTCGCAGGCCGACCACCTGCCGAATAAATCGACGGTGGCATAGCATCCGCCTGTTTTTCAATTAATTTTTTAATGATTAATCAAACAATTGATTTTTGATGTGTTATTCTGATACGACGCACAGGTGGGAGGTTGCGAGGGGTGTGGGGAATTCTTTTTCTGACCCTTCTGACCTTTAATCGCGTTGTGGGAAGTCCGAAGAGGGAGGGGGGAATTTTTTCCTAACCCTCAATCGGATTGTTAAGGGCATGAGGGGTGGGGGAGATTCTTCCTGACCTTTCTGACCCTATATCGGATGGTTGTTGGTTCGATGGGGAGGCAGGGATTTTTTTTCTGACCCTTCTGACCCTAAATCAGATCGCGAAAGGTGCGAGGGGGGAAATTTTTCGTGGCCCTACTGACCGGCCACGAAGAGTGCGAGGGGGGTAAGGGATTTTTCCTGACGCTTCTGACCCTTGATCGTATTGCGCTGTTATGTCAAGTATGATGGAATTTAAACTAAGGAAAAGAAAAATCTATTCAACAAATTAAACTCGACATAAACTAGTCATCCAAGAAATGGAAATTAATTTTTTAGAAATTGAATTTTGAAGAAGGAATAATTCAAATGAATTCTATCCTTCGAAAAAAAACAAAATATCAGAAAGAAAGATTCTAATACAAGGAATCGAACTTCAACTTGTTCAAATTTTAATTTTTAAGCAACAATTTTCCAAGGGATTTTGTTGGGAAGAAACTAGGGATTAGGTGAAATAAAAAGAAGATTTTCATTTAAAATGACTCTTCCGAGTCTGTATGTTTGGAAAAATCAGAATTAAAAGAAAGAATACAAAACAAAAGAGAAATAATTTGAGACTTACAAATTTTGTAGACTGCTAATCCTTTTGGTTAACTTAATTTATATAACACCTACTTGCCGCGATTTTTCACAATGACACAATTCAAAGTTTTAAATAAAATTTAAATTCATTCTATATAAATCAAAACTGACTCTACAGCTATTTTTAGAAAATAAAGTAAAATAAAGAAAATGATTTTAATTAAAAGAAATAAGTACTGAAACTTATTAAAACTCAAGTCACAAGGACTCTACTAAAAAGATTTATGAAAAACTCTTGGAAATCGCCCAGAGGGTCGATATTAATTCCACTTTGGGAATTGAATGGGAAACTAAGGAAAAACCCGACGTGCAAGTGGTTTTATCAACCACACTAAGGGTGTGACCTCAAAATTTTCGGGAGGAACAACTCGGAACCAATGGTACGTAATCTTTGGGTCAGAGTTTCCCTCTCCAGACTTATCAGTCCCAATGTTTCAGGTTTACTCCATCCCTTCCACATTAAGATACTCAAATTTTCGTTGGGGTGTGGGCGGACTTTTCCACCCCCCAACTAACCAATGAGACTTGTTTCAGGAGTCCCAATTTCTCCCTCCACAATCTCATTTGAATATTTTAATTGACTAAAATATGTGTTTTTTCTTAATTAATAATTAACAATATTTATTCCTTAAGTAGTGTAGTAATACGGGTTCTGGCACAACGTTTTTGGCGTCGATCTGGTCGTTGGGGCCCAGTAGGGGGGTCAGATGAAAGTGGGTGGGTGGGTGGTTGATTAATTCGCGGGGTCGCGGTTCAATTCGCGGTTTGATTCGCGGGGTCGCGGTTTAATTCGCGGTTTGATTCGCGGTTTGATTAATTAATTCGCGATTTTTTCCCTCGAAGTGACGAAAGGGTTGATTAATTCGCGGTTTGATTCGCGGTTTGATTAATGAATTCGCGGTTTTTCCCTCGAAGTGATGAAAGGGTTAATTAATTCGCGGTTTAATTCGCGGTTTGATTAATTAATTCGCGGTTTTTTCCCTCGAAGTGGTTTAATTCGCGGTCGCGGTCTAATTCGCGGTTTAATTCGCGTGGTTGCAGTTTAATTCGCGGTTTAATTAATTAATTCGCGATTTTTTCCGTCAAAGTGATGAAAGGGTTATTTAATTCGCTGGTTAATCAATTTAATTCGCGGTTTTGCGTTACAAAGAACCTTCTCGGTGGAACTGGTCAATCCACCCCGCGAGGGAGTGAGTGAAGGGGTTAATTATTTCGCAATTGTAGAAATCATAGAAGGGGCTCCATAATAAGGGGTAATTTAGCTCCTCTTCTTCAAACATTGACACCTGGCTCCACTTGACATGTCTGAACTTGAGTTTTCCGGTACTTTCTCGTTTGCCGCCCCTCTTCGTATGAAATTGTTGTTGATAACGATATCAATATGTAAATATTTATTTTAAAAAACATTTTCCTGTCACATGTCTAAACTTGAGTTTTCCGGTACTTTCCTGTTTGCCGCGCCCATTCGTGGGAAATCATTGTTAATAATGATATCACTATATAAACATTTATTTTTAAAAAACATTTTCCTGACACGTCTGAACTTGAGTTTCAGTCATTCTAAAACTTAGGTACCCCCACCAATTTGACATAGTCCTCGACAAATTTTACACGTTGTAGTAGGAGGAGTTTCCGAAAAATCTCCGTTTGCTGCAAATTGATAAGAATGGAAGTGCATTGGAAGATGTCCGAACGCAATCTTTTGTTTACATAGACTTTTTCGGTTTACCTGGGAACGCACGTTGTACTCACAACCCTAAGAACATGATGTTTGACAAACTGGAGCAGAGTTTTCGGACCCTTTGCTGTCCTATCGCACCGCAAAGATTAAATGTTATCCTGAACATTTTTCAGCTTTTTTTTTTTTTCCCACGAACAAAAAATGTTGCTATTTTGTTTATATTTTTCCATGAATCACATGATTCTTTTTCAACCAATCACGTAAGATTTCACAGAAGGATGAAAATGCATTGAAAGATGTCCGAACGCAATCTTTTGTTTACATAGACTTTTTCGGTTTACCTGGGAACGCACGTTGTACTCACAACCCTAAGAACATGATGTTTGACAAACTGGAGCAGAGTTTTCGGACCCTTTGATATCCTATCGCACCGCAAAGATTAAATGTTATCCTGAACATTTTTCAGCTATTTTTTTTTCCCCACGAACAAAAAATGTTGCTATTTTGTTTATAATTTTCCATGATTCACATGATTCTTTTTCAACCAATCACGTAAGATTTCACAGAAGGATGAAAATGCATTGGAAGATGTCCGAACGCAATCTTTTGTTTACATAGACTTTTTCGGTTTACCTGGGAACGCACGTTGTACTCACAACCCTAAGAACATAATGTTTGACAAACTGGAGCAGAGTTTTCGGACCCTTTGATGTCCTATCACGCATAATTTTCCATGAGTCACATGATTCTGTTTCAACCAATCACGTAAGATTTTACAGAGTGTACAAGCGTAGGCACACCCACATATGTATCTATATAAACAAATTTCACCTTGATTTTCCGCTAG
>NW_021680976.1:169036-170683 GCF_001412515.2 Diachasma alloeum
ATGACTCAGAGACTGGATACATCCTGGAGGTTGATCTGGAATACCCGCAGGAATTGCATGAAGCGCATAAAGATTTACCATTGTGCCCGGAACACATAATCCCTCCAAACGGTCAGGCCAAGTTACCAAAATTATTAACCACGTTGAACTCCAAAAAAAATTATGTTATTCATTATAAAAATCTCAAACAATATTGTAGTTTGGGCTTAAAAATCACTGAAATTTATAGAATCTTGAAGTTTTCTCAAAACTCGTGATTAAAAAATTATATTGATTTAAATACTAATTATCGAAAAAATTCTCAGAATGACTTTGAAAAAAATTTTTATAAATTGATGAATAACGCGGTTTTCGGAAAAACAATGGAAAATGTCAGGAAACATCGTGATGTGAAACTCGTATCAAGATGGGATGGACGATGGGGTACTGAGAGTTGGATATCGAAACCCAACTTTCATAGTAGTATTATTTTCGATAAGGATTTGGTAATAATCCAAATGATCCGAACGAAAATTAAATTTAATAAACCAATATACGCAGGCTTTAGTATTTTAGATATTTCTAAAACATATATTTATGATTTTCACTATAATTATGTGAAAAAAACTTTTAAGGATAGGGCAAAACTATTGTAGACAGATACGGATAGTCTTATTTATCATTTCAGACTAGAGGATATTTATGAAATTATGAAAAATGATATTGATAAATTCGATACTTCTGATTATCCAATAAATAATGTATATAATATAACTCTAAAGAATAAGAAAAAATTACGTGTAATGAAAGACGAAAATCATGGCAAGATTATGACTGAGTTCGTGGGGCTCCGAGCAAAAATGTATAGTTTTAAAGTGTCTGGTGAAGATCGAGAAAAATCGCGGGCCAAAGGAGTGAAAAAATCAGCATTGAAACGTATTACATTTGAAGACTATAACGTCTGTTTGAACCAACATAAAAATATGTGGATGTCACAGAATATGATTAGATCGATCAAACACGATGTGTTCACGATCAATCAAACTAAACTAGCTCTGAGTTGGCATGATGATAAGCGCATTCTCCTGCCAAATACGACAGATACTTTGCCTTATGGTTTTAAGAATAATAATATTGTAAATAATTTGTAAAAAAAATTATGGATGGGGGAAATAAAAACATAGTTTGTTAGGAAAAAAAAAAGTTTTTTTATTCAGTAAAATGCCTCATACATGTATCTCTTTAATCCACCCAACGACTATGCTGCCAGTTTCATCTTCTTTTGTTACTCGGAACAACAACAACAATAATGCTATAAGCCAAAGAAAAAAAATTCCCACTGCTGCTGCTGCAAAAAATAATATTGTGACGGATGATTGCTCATCTTTTTAACACTCATATAAAAACTCATCTGGTTGTATATAATATTGTGGGAGTAATTCAACGTATTTTTGCACCATCTGAGTAACATTGAGATTTCTAGCAGTGATATATTCCGCTGATATTTCTACAAATTGTTGATAGCCAATCATCGTTGCATATGATGTATAAGCCTCACATCCTGTCTTAACTTGAAGAATTCCTGTGCCTGAGATATTCATTGCATCTCTCCACTCTCCTCCACATGAAAAATTCACCTCCTCTCTCTCGGGCACTGAGTATAGCCAG
>NW_021680976.1:170730-172486 GCF_001412515.2 Diachasma alloeum
TTCCAATATGACGCAAAGGTAGAACTCAGTTTGATACTACAATTAGCAAGTGGGGACAGTTTTCTTCCAGTCATAAACATTGCAGCCTCACAAATCGGTTCATAAGTGGCATCGTAGAATGGATACTTTAGTTTACAAATATACTGATGATTATCCACAGACAGGCATCTGGCAATGTCCTCGGAGCGTACTAGGGTATAATGATATTGACTAAGCAGCAGGTAGTCACCCTTAGGTTGAATGTACGCTGACCCTTGGCGGTGGCCGAACAATTGAGCCGTAGGATATGGATACATTTTGTACAGGTAGTAAACCGCTGACTTTAAAAGAGGAATGTCCAATACCACTATTAATTTTCCCTCCTCAAAACCAACATTTGTCTTGGAAATTTTCATTAATTTCTCGGAGTGCAATTGTTCACTCGACAGAGGAAAAACCAATGATCGGTCCTGATTTGTTGTAATAAAATGATTGACAGCATTCTCAAGTATCTCGTATGTAAATAATTCTGGGTGAATCACACCCGCCTTCGCTAAATATACAGCGTCGATGATTGTCTGCAAAGTATATTGATAATTATCCAACTCCATTATCAAATGATCAGACCAATCCCTCATTCGATTCATCATAGTATGATACGGTTGTCCATAAAAAGTTCCGTTCTTGGCCAAGTCCTCAATTAACTTGATAGCATCATGAAGAGCTGTGAGACTTGCTGCTGTTCGATTTTTCATTTCATCGAGTTCATCATGCAGATGATGCAATCCTGTTTGAATTATATGTGGTCGAGAATTATCAACTGTTTTATTCATTATCCGACCATAATCGTGTTGAGTTTCATTCAAGGAATGGAAAAATGTCTCTGAAATTATCCCCAGAAATCCTGAGGGTACATATTTCTTATCACTCATTGATTCATTCATGAAAGAGAGGAATTGATTGATATATTTTTCCAAATTCTCCTCTTTCATCAACAGATTTTCCGCTTGAAGAATGGTCACACATTTTTCATCCTCAGCATAGTATTTACATGTTCGATTCATGTTTTCCAGCATTTCTCGTGTCACAAATGGTCTTTGAGAAATGAATTTTCTCAAGTCAATATAAGCTGCAAGACGCCACTCTGCAGTGGTGAAACGCACTCTGCCTGCCACTTCATAATGCAACCCGCTTTGACTATGAATTCCCGTGTTCAGGAAATCCACAGCCTGACAGAGTGTCACCGCGAGGACTTGTAACACAATAACCTTCACGATCATGTTGTCTAGCTCAACAAACACACTGAACTGATGATTTTAAAGATGAGTGGAGGCTGATATAGTGCTCGCTACCCCCCACCTCCATGTTTTTTTATTGTTCAATATTTATCCAAGTGTTATGACTGCTATCGAACCCCAGCCATTTAACATAATGTCGGTTTCCATTTTTTTTCAAAACTTTTTCTACGAGATATACATCTGGATGTTTCGTCTTCAGTAATTCTTCCTCATAGAAACTGCCACTAATTAATTCATTTTTATAATCCTTTAGCTTATATGTGATCGGATTGGTGTTATTAATTTCTCGAATAGTGAATATTTCCGTAGTCCAATTGGGAGTATATCCTTTCTCAAAAACATATTTTACTTTGCTTATAGGAACTTTATCACCCACGCAAAATTTCGGTCTTCTACTGTTGACACGAAAGTCGGCGTATATAAGGCGTAATTTTTTTGCATTTTCTGTTGTTACATCAGCAGGCCTCATACCAATAGTT
>NW_021680976.1:172516-172893 GCF_001412515.2 Diachasma alloeum
AAACTGAACTGTAGCCACATTTTACTCTTCAATGTTCGATTGAATCGTTCACATATGGACGCCTTCAAATTACTGAATGTGGAATATAAATTGATATTATATTCTTTCATTAATCCGTGAAATTCAGAATTGTAGAATTCTTTCCCACCATCAACATGCAAATGTTTCGGCACACGCCCCCGTTGGAGAATGGAACTCATAGCTCTCGTCACATCCTGAGCATTTTTTCTTTTTATCGGCTCAGCCCACGCATACTTGGAAAAAATATCGATTACAGTCAGTAAAAATCTATTTCCGTTATTGCTTTTCGCGTAAGCCGTCATATCCTCCAAATCTGCCTGCCATGTTTCATCCAGATCACGAATGTTGACTCGTCG
>NW_021680977.1:0-877 GCF_001412515.2 Diachasma alloeum
ATGCGCAAATGGTCGCAACAATGCTGTAGCGAGTGGGAACGAGACGCAGTCTTCTCTCTCGCAAAAAAGGTTCTCATTCCCGGCGCCGGATTTAGGGGTTGGAGCTAGAAAATTGCGTTTAACTTTGAATCCATAGGAGATTCGCGGGTACGATCGAGATAAAATGTGTGGTAAATTTTCTAATAAAAAATATGGAAGAAAAAAAAAATAAATTCATTGATTCAATGTCAAGATATAAATAGCAACATATATAAAATTCGCTCTGAATAAATACACAAGCTATTGAACAACAAACACTGATATTCCGAATTACAAAAAAAAAAAATTCATTAACTTCAATTTTTTAAATGGAAAACATTTTTTTTTCCCATCTGATTTTCACACGGCTCTGGGGGATGAACGGTTGGGAATAGGGGTAAAGTGTTCCAAACATTTTTTATGTAGAATTTTTAGCTCTACAACTTTGTATATCACATTTTTGGACGTACGGCGCGTTATTCACGAGTTATTTCGAAAAAACGGTTTTCAGCGGTAGTTTTTTGGCTTTTTCAACCCCCGCACAAACTTGGGGAACCTTAAACATCCGCCATTAGTTTCATACGCCCAAATCACAAATTGTATCAAAAATGGAGCCTGATTAGCAAACATTCGTATGTTAGACCTTCGTTCATTGGACTACTCCGGACTCACTCGACGCCGGAGAGCCGTTCGGGGTTTCTCCGTGCTTTTGAAACTTCAGTCGTCCGCTCCTACTTGAGATTAAGTAATAAAACCGCTGTCATTTATTGAGAATTTAATTCTCTATCGATCGGCATCGGTTTCATTCCTTCATCTTAATTAGGGTGGGAGAAATGAATTTTCCAATCGGGAGAGCCCC
>NW_021680977.1:1090-1565 GCF_001412515.2 Diachasma alloeum
CCTCCGAGCTCACTCGACGTCGGAGAGCCGTTCGGGGTTTCTCCGCGCTTTTGAAAATTCATTCCTCCGCTCCTAACTGAGATTACGAAATGAAACCGATGTCATTTATTAAAAATGCAATTCTCAATCTGTGGACCTTGGTTTCATTCCTTCATCTCAATTAGGGAGGGGAGAAATTAATTATTGAATGAGAAGAACTTGTTCGGAGTTACTACGCGTTTTGAAAATTCATTCCTCCTCTCCTAATAGAGACTAAGGGAATGAAACCACTGTTATTTATTGAGAATATTATTCTCGATCGATAGATGTTGCGTTCATTCCCTCTTCGCAATTAGGCGGCAGCGGCGTGGGGTGGGGGAGGGGAGAAATAAATTTTCTAATCGGCGTGCCCCTCCGCGCTCACTCGACGCCGGAGAACCGTTCGGGGTTACTCCGCGCTTTTGAAAATTCATTCCTCCGCTCCTACTTGAGTAGG
>NW_021680977.1:6509-7399 GCF_001412515.2 Diachasma alloeum
GCAGTAACTCCGAACAAGTTCTTCTCATTCAAAAATTAATTTCTCCCCTCCCTAATTGAGATGAAGTAATGAAACCAAAGCTTACCGATTGAGAATTATATTTCTAATAAATGACATCGGTGTCATTTCTTAATCTCAGTTAGGAACGGAGGAATGAATGTTCAAAAGCGCGGAGAAACCCCGAACGGCTTTCCGACGTCGAGTGAGCCCGGAGGGGCTTTCCCGATTAGAAAATTCATTTCTCCCCCCCTAATGAAGATGAAGGAATGAAACCGATGCCGATCGATACAGAATTAAATTCTCAATAAATGACGGCGATTTCATTCCTTAATCTCAAGTAGGAGCAGAGGCATGAATTTTCAAAAGCGCGGAGAAACCCCGAACGGATCTCCGACTAGTCCAATGAACGTCGGTCTAACATACGAATGTTTGCGATACACGCTCCATTTTTTATGGAATTTGTGATTTGGGCGTATGAAACTAATGGCGGATATTTGAGGTTCGCAACCGTTCATCCCCCAGAGCCGCGTGAAGATCAGATGGGAAAAAAAAGTTTTCCATTAAAAAAATTGAAGTTGATGAATTTTTTTTTTTGTAATTCGGAATATCAGTTTTTTTTTTCAACAGCTTGTTTATTTATTCAGAGCGAATCTAATATATGTTGCTATTTATATCTTGACATTGAATCAATGAATTTAGGAGCTATCTATTGTTCCTTGTTGTACCTTGTGACCCGTATGGCCCTTATGACCTTAAAGGTCCCTGGGGGCCGCAGGAGTATAAAGATCACCTCCGTTACCCCTCCTTGTAATATGAAATAAACTTAATCAAATAATCAAGTAAGGGAGTTTGACCCTCTTGACCCTCGTAATCTATTGTTCCTTGTTGTA
>NW_021680977.1:7632-7778 GCF_001412515.2 Diachasma alloeum
AAAAATTCACCTCTCCCCTCCTAATTGAGATTAATCGATGAAAAAACGGGAGTTCGACGGAGAATTAAATTCCCCACCAATAAACCCTCTTTCATCCCTTAATCTCTGTAACAAAAAAATAAAAACTGCCATGAAACTCAGGGGCC
>NW_021680977.1:11722-12966 GCF_001412515.2 Diachasma alloeum
TTCGTTCGGGGTTTCTCCCCGCTTTTGAAAATTCATGCCTCTGCTCCTACTTGAGATTAAGGAATGAAACCGCCGTCATTTATTGAGAATTTAATTCTCTATCGATCGGCATCGGTTTCATTCCTTCATCTTCATTAGGGGGGGAGAAATGAATTTTCTAATCGGGAAAGCCCCTCCGGGCTCACTCGACGTCGGAAAGCCGTTCGGGGTTTCTCCGCGCTTTTGAACATTCATTCCTCCGTTCCTAACTGAGATTAAGAAATGACACCGATGTCATTTATTAAAAATATAATTCTCAATCGGTAAGCTTTGGTTTCATTACTTCATCTCAATTAGGGAGGGGAGAAATTAATTTTTGAATGAGAAGAACTTGTTCGGAGTTACTGCGCGCTTTGAAAATTCATTTTTCCTCTCCTAATAGAGATTAAGAAATGAAACCACTGTCATTTATTGAGAATATTATTCTCGATCGATAGATGTTGCTTCCGTTCCCTCTCCGCAATTAGGGGGGGGGGGAGAAATGAATCTTCCAATCAGGGGAACCCCTCCGGACTCACTCGACGCCGGAGAGCCATTCGGGATTTCTCCGCGCATTCGAAAATTCATTCCTCCGCTCCTACTTGAGATTAAGGAATGAAATCGTTGTCATTTATTGAGAGTTTAATTCTCGATCGATCGGCATCGCCTTCAATCCTTCATCTCAATTAGGGTGGGAGAAATGAATTTTCCAATCGGGGGAGTCCCTCCGAGCTCACTCGACGTCGGAGAGCCGTTCGGGGTTTCTCCGCGCTTTTGAAAATTCATTCCTCCGCTCCTAACGGAGATTAAGAAATGAAACCGATGTCATTTATTAAAAATACAATGGTCGATCGGTAGGCTTTGGTTTCATTTCTTCATCTCAATTAGGGAGGGGAGAAATTAATTTTTGAATGAGAAGAACTTGTCCGGAGTTACTGCACGATTTTAAAATTCATTCCTCCTCTCCTAATAGAAATTAAGCAATGAAACCGCTGTCATTTATTTAGAACATAATTCTCCATCGATCGATATTGCTTTCATTCTTTCATCGTAATTAGGGGGGGAGAAATGACTTTTCCAATGGGGGGAGGCACTCCGAAGAGCCGTTCGGGGTTACTCTGCGCTTTTGAAAATTCATTCCTCCGCTCCTACGAGAGATTAAGGAATAAAACCGCTGTCATTCATTGAGAATTTAACTCTCGATCGATCGGCGTCGGTTTCATTCC
>NW_021680977.1:13127-38249 GCF_001412515.2 Diachasma alloeum
ATTTTTGAATGAGAAGAACTTGTCCGGAGTTACTGCACGCTTTGAAAATTCATTCCTCCTCTCCTAATAAAGATTAAGCAATGAAACCGCTGTAATTTATTGTGAATATAATTCTCCATCGATAGATATTGCTTTCATTCTTTCATCGTAATTAGGGGGGGAGAAATGAATTTCCCTATCGGAGGAGCCCCTCCGGTTAGTCCGCACTTTTGAAAATTCATTCCTCCGCTCCTACTTGAGTAGGATAGAATAGAATTTCCCGAAGATTCCAAAAAGCTTCATTGTTCTTCGTGCATGAAAAATGGGGATCTTCGGGAAACTCCTTGCGATCACAAGACTTTTACCGATTTATTTTTCTCCGTGTGACGTCCGTATAGAAGATCAAAAAATCAATTTAACTTTGGGATAAATGGAGAGGAGAGAAAAACGTGAATATCTCGGAAATTAGATGCGACAAAGTGTGCCCTCTTCACGTGGACGTACACATATAATTGGACTGAAATTTATAGAAATTTTTAATTTGCAATGACGAAATTCCTTGAAATTTCCGTATTACGGCAACGCTATAAAAATTCCCAATAAGTGTTCCCGGAATTTCCGCGAAAATATCACTGAAACCTACAGACATCATTCCTGAATTCAAGACATTCCTTTGATTTTCAGGATCATGTCACTAGAAATTTTTTACAAAATGACTTAATTTTAACATTGCTTGCTCATTGCATTTCAGAAATGCAGCTGCCTAAAAAAGACACATCGATTCCTAGGAACAACGTTTTTTTTTCTCAGTAAATACAGACAATAGAGAAATGTCAGAGTACAGTGAATAAACTTCACTCGTCAAAAACTCCATAATGGCAGAGTTAAATTCCCTGATTTTTTTTCACTCTCGATTAATTTTTTAAAGATTCAAATTGATACTTAAGTATCAATTGATTCATTCACATCGTTCCATTCCATCGGGAGATATTGTCGATTGGAGACAATTTTTTATGGTCACTGAAGAATGCAAACCATTCATTTAAATCTCGCAATAATCTGCGAAAAGTCTCATTCGTTAATCTATTATTATTGATTTAATCCCATTATGTGTATGAGATTTGTTGAGATATAATCTCTCACAAATATTGAATATATTTCTCATCAAAATAATTTGAAATTCATTCATTACCTTTGTATCACTGACAAAATATGTAATAAATGTGAATAAGATGAATTGCTCGTATTTTTTTTTTTTATTAAAGATCTAGTTGTATAGAAATTCAAATAAATGATCCTCTTTCGCTCAAGACTTCATAATTCCTTCTCTCCCTCTCCTTTATGATCAACTAATTTACAAATTAAGACAATAAGAAGTTGTATGAACGAAAATGGGATAATCAAGCGGATGAGTGAATGCAAAGGAGGTTTCATGTTGGATTTAAGATTGGGAACGCATCCCTGTTATCGACTGTTTCCATGGTAATAGATGAAAATTTCTTTACCCACAGAGACGGCCTCTCGATTAGTTCATGCGCGCCACCGCTATTTTACTCTGATCGAACAGGTCCCATAAGCCTGAGCAATCTTTCCTATTATCTCTGTTACAAGTAATTCTCATTCTCCGTTTTAAACCTATCAGCGCCATCTCCCATGTATATCATCAACTGACTTCGTCGATAGGGAAGACTAAGTTGACAATATCACTACGTTTCACCCTCTTGTATTTACGTGTGTGTTCAGTTGCCGAAGTTACCAGATCTGTGGTCAGTTGCGGATATGTTCAGTTGACTGTGTCCAGTTNGGCGTTTCTCGCGCGTTTTTAGTCTAACCGTCCGTTGTCGATATATCACATTTTTCCTTTTCTGTCTAAACTAGTTGTTGAATTCTCTCAAGTATTGATTCTCGCATCATTAAAAATGCCAGGCAGCACGTGCGTTTTCAAGTTTGCTAAGCTCTCCGAGAAGGCCTTCGCACCGGTCAAAGGGTCTGTCCAGGCCGCTGGGTACGACCTCAGGAGGTGAGCAACACGAAGATAATATAATATTCTGTGTACATTTCTTTTCATCAAATTTACTTTTGCCATTTCTTCTTGATTCTAGTGCTTATGAATACGTCATCCCTGCCAGAGGGAAGGAACTCGTCAAGACTGATCTCCAGATTGAAGTTCCTGAAGGAACTTATGGAAGAGTAGCTCCTCGTTCAGGACTGGCTTGGAAGAATCACCTTGATGTCGGCGCTGGTGTCATTGATGCTGATTACAGGTAAGGCTGGATAGATGTTTACCAATCAGAAGGTGACTTTATCGATCGATCTCAGTCGAGGCTCATGACAAAAGGAGAAAAATCATACTTTTCATGGGGAACAAAATTATTCTTCTTGTTCAATAATTTAATGAGCCGTTAGCATGAAAAAAAATCGAATTCTCCATTTTGTCCCACTCACTCTTATGTATCCTTTATAATTGTCTAATTGTTCTAATGACTCGTTAACACTAGTTAAGTTTAATTCATGATGACGTCTTAACCATTGTAAATATTTCCAGATGTTGCCAATGTGATGATTTATTTTTCATTTTTTATCTATACCTTGCTATGTCCGGAGATATTGTCAGCGTTGGAGGACAAATTTTTATGTTTTAAAAGAATAAACTAAAGGATTATCTTTCGTTTGTTTTATTTTTGCTTCCGAATGGGAGCAATTGTAATTGTTCAAATCTAAGTTTTGGATTTTTCGTGGTATATCGACGCATTATAATCCAAAAAGTCCGAAAATACAATTTTTTTACCGTGTCCGTACGTATGTGTGTATGGTATAGTACATTACGCAACTAGTGCTTTCATAGTTATTTATGCCACTCATGCCTGAAACCGGCTGGATTACACACTCGACGCTTCGCGTCTCGTGTCTAATTCAGCCGGTTTCAGGCTTCGTGACATAAAATTTTGTTCAGTACTTGTTGGGAAATTTCGTCCTTAACGTGTGTGGTTACATCACTCGCCTTCGGCTCATGCTCTAAACCCCACACACGTTAAAGACGATATTGCCCCACATGTACTGAAATATACTATTTCATCACAAGGTCCACATTCGTCAGAAAATACTTTTCGACCGTGTGATGAATGCAATTTTTCGTCAGAAGGCCCGTAAACCGCGATCAAACCGAGCAAAGCGAGGTTAGAATCGCGATTTACCGGGTCTTCTCACGAAAAAGTTTTTTTCAACTGTTCGCCAATGAATGGATGGATTTGAATCTTTTTTTTTTAATGTAGGTATTGTTGAGCCTTATCGATTGCCATTAATTAAAATTTAATTCATCGATTAGTTTTTTTTTAATTTTCTAACTTTTTCGAAAATTGATTATCCCCTGATAACTAAAATAGTACATTAGAGTACAAGGGCACAAATTTCGTTTTCAACGAATGTGTAGTTTACAGGCCGAGCCGAAGACGAGGTCTGTACACATTCGTTGAAAACGAAATTTATTACCGAGTGCTCTATAATATTTTATGTTAAGTCGTGCAGAAGTCGAGTTTTGAGCAGGCTGCGCGAAGCGCAGCGTGCGATAAACTCGACTTATTGCACGGCGCGACATAAATAATGTTCTGAAGTGAATGAATGATGGCTTTAAAAAAATGTTTGGATGTCTTTTTGACCGAGATGGAATCTGAAGGCGATAACAAGAATGGTTATCTTGATTTATTCGCAAATTTGTAAAAATTTAGTATTTTTTGAAAATCAGAATTCCGGAAATATCATAGCTTAAAATATTTGTTTTAATGCCACTAAGTTGAAGTTGAAGGATGATTCCAATAGCTATATTGGTTGATTTGATTTTTATAATGATTGCTGAAAATTTTGAATTTCTCATGAATTTCCTTGAAAATGAGCTTTCTGATGGTTTCTTCAAATGTGATGTTTCAAATTCATTCAAGTATGTATATGTAAATAAAATTTTTCTAGTAACGTTGTGACGAAGGGCTGAGGAGAGAGATAGAACTGTGAAAAAGACAATTGGTTGTATAGAAGAAAAGAATAATAAGAATAATGATGATGATATCTTTCAACTAAGTTGAAAATCTGACAAAATTAGTTGAAAAGAAATCTTATTCAGTTGAATAAAATGAAATAAACAATGAATTATACATGATAGAAGGAAATTATGTGGAAAATAACTATTCGGAAGCATATTGCTAATTTATTAGCCAAAATAATTATACTATATACAATACAAGAGCAATTTATCATTTGTTTATTATCAGGACGACGTTATGCAGTCCTTTTCGGGATGTTAAATGAATAGAAAAATTTATTTAGAGTCAGTAAATAATTTGATACGTGTTACATATTAATCAACTCCAAAATGTTGATTAATTAGACATTTTAATGGTTATACGTTCTTGAATTTGGAAAATTGTTATTCATCGAAAATATTGATTTGATTATCGGAATTCGAATAAAATGAATATAAATTATTTTATATAGTCATAATTGGGATTTTTAGTATGACAATATTTGAAGGTTTTGATTATTGAAATTTTGATAATTAATTAAGTGATATTTGTTATTAGGTTAAATTGTGAATTCTTCCATGTGTAGTTACTTTCTGTTAGTTTACTTTCTTTCACTCTAGAATAGTTAACAAAGTTCAATGCGATTGGATTAAAAGGTTTTGGAAATTGGGATTGCATGAAAACGTGAAAGATAATATTGAAGGTCCCTCATATGCAAGAAAAGAAACTATTCGCGACTCAAGGATGCGGTATCCCTACACAAATACGTCCGATGGCTGTCGATTATTCGATATCTCCCGCATAGTATCGCATAATATCTACGCTGCACGAATTACTATATGGAATGGCACGCAAAAGTGGATCGATTTTGTAAACATTTTCCACCAATACAATTTCGTGGTCTTAGGCCCAGTTGCACCAAGCCCTGTTTGGTAAATTTAACAGCTTACTAAGCGAACAGACAGTTAAAATTTACAAGTCTTGTAACTTTATTGAGGCCCGGTTGCACCAACCCCTGTTAGGCGAATTTAACAGCCTCTTAGACTAACAGACTGTTAAAATTTATGTGTTCAGTAAATTTATTGGGTTACACCAAAAATTTTACTGGTCCAGTATCTCCCCAGTAAACCACCCAGTAAATTTGAGGATATATTATTTATGTACTTGTTACAGTTTGATACAGATCACATTATACATTCAGATATTTTCAATGATTGAATTTTTCAATCAAATTACGTGTGAAAATTAAAAAAAAAATCATGGATATTCAGCTTTATTTCAATTACATTTTGTAAATAATTATTATTCTTTCAAACATTCCTTTTTTGCCAATAAATTATTAAAATTGTTTAAACTTTCGGAAACCTTATTTTTAGGCATGAAATCGATTGATGGTGAAATTCTGAATGTTAATAAATTTGTTAGGATTTCCAAAAAAATCATTGCAGAGTGTAACACTCATAATTTGAATAAATTTTTCATGAAAAATGATCGTAATCTTCAAAAATCGTATCTTTTGAATTATGTTATAGATTTTTCTTCAGAAGTAGATTTTCTGATTTTATGTCAGATTCTTATGCGATAAATTTGAAAAAATTCATGGATATCGAGCTTCATTCAAATTCCATTTTGTAAAGAATTTTTTTATTGTTAACATTTCCTTCTCATAAATAAGTAATTGAAATTGTTTAAACTTTTGGGAATCTTATTTTTTGTGCATGAAAATGATTTCTAGTAAAATTCTGAAAATTCATAAATTTGCTACGATTTCGAAAAAAGTATTTTCAGACCGGAAAATTGATTTTTTATAAATGAATAAATTATATTATATAATAATTATTATCCATAAAAAATGGTCGTAGGGGACCCAGGGTAAAGTGAAACGCCGGGCAAAATGAAACGATAGCAAAAACCGAATGTATAGCGGAAGTCAGGTGATTTTTTTTTTTTTTTTCATATCAACTAGGGGGAGAAGAGGGGTAAAATGGGTTATCAGGGTCACCCAGTTTACCAGAGTCCAAAGCTCTTATTCCATAAGGGTCGAACGGACGGGTAGAATCAAATAGTTATATGAGTCAAACGTTAAAGTCGCCTGAAAGGATCACAAGGGCCATACAGGAGGGTGGAGGAAGAAAATCTTTCCCGTTTGAACCTTCTAATTGTTTCACTGTTTGACGGGATCTATAAGCGTTTTGTTACACTGTTTCGTGTGAAAAATTTATGAAATAATTAACAAATTCATATTTTTATCATTTTCCATAAATCCTTCAGCAACGATCAATTTTCCACCCTAACAATCAATTATTCGTAATCATAACGGATTTGCCTCCAGTTCGAATTTTGCACGGAGAGAAATTCTCTCAAAAAATTCTAGTGCTGGCATTGGAAAAAGGTCTCAAAGTGACGGCCAGGGAAAAATTCCAGCACTGGAAATTTTATTTGGTAACACGTGACTTTTTCCCGTATTTATATGACATTTTCACCCTCCTCCTTCCCACCCCCCGCCACTAAATAATGAACTGGTTTCGTAATACTATTCGTTATTTTAACAGAAAGTTAACATAACAGGCGGTTTACTGGGCAGATAACAGAAGTAATAAGATGTTTGGTGCAACTGAGGCCCGGTTGCACCACCCCCTGTTAAAGCTACCAGCCAGTAAACCTCTGGTAAATCTTTGATAAATTTTATTCGGATGTTACTGGAGGTTTATCGAGAGTCTACTTAACAGAGATTTATCCCCCCGGTAAATGTCTGTTAAGGATGTTCGACACCCTTTTAGCCAAAATTGACGTTGTTTTCATTTTTCTGGCAAATTATCGATGGGAGTGACGTGAAAAAATATAACGATTTTGTGGTTTGTCATTCTTTAATGGCTCACGAAGTTGCGTAGTGGTGCGATAATTTTCATGCGTTTTTTCTACAGTTTTGTGATTCTTTTTAAAAGTTTAGAGAAAACGCAGGAAAATGTTCGCACCACCTTAAAATTTCGTCAGTCATTAAATAATGACAAAACGCAAAAACGTTATATTTTTTCACGTCAATTCCATCATAATTTTGCCAGAAGAATTAAAAAAACGTGAATTTTGGCAGAAAGGGTGTAGAACATCCTTAAGTAATCCTCAATTAGTTAGCAATGATTTTATTTTTTAAACTTTGAAAGTGAACTTTGAGTTTGATTTTTCATTTTAAACTTTTAGGAAACATTTAAAAAATCTGAAAAAAATGGAAAGTCTGCTTTTGGAACAGAATTGATAAAATAATTTGAAAATTGCAATATTTGAAAATTAGGGGAGAGTGGGGCGAAATGAAACGACCCGGCAAAGTAAAACGAGGAGTAGAATGAAATGCGAAGGAAAGTGAAACGGTAGCGAATTTCATTCTTAAGGGTCAAATAGTTTTGAGGATCAAATGAGAGAATGATCAGGAGGATCGAAAGTTCTTAAAGGTCAAGTGGAAGAGACAAATACAATAATCAGAAGAGTCGAATAGGAGAGAAGGAGGCAGAGATCACTCTACTTGTTTCTGCCATAAGACCCTGAGAAAGTTGCAGCCATCTGATTTCTTCCACTGTTTCTCAAAACTGTTCGACCCTTCGTTATTTTTTTTTTGTACGGGGATAGAGGGGTAAAAGGGACCGTGTGGCTAAAATGGACCACAAACTGTTTTTCATTTAAGAGGAGGTTACTATCAGTTTTAAAAGTCACGGAATATTGCAGTGAGATTTATCGTACATTGAAGATCGATTATATATCTTGAAAAACGAGGAATCAGTGCAAAAAAGATTGTTCATTGTATGTTTGCCCCCCAGGCGCTTGAAATCTAAAAAAATAGTCCAGTGTACTCAAGTTCAGAGCTACGAGGGTCTTTTTTTTCTCAAAATTTTTTCAAATATGTGTAGAACAACAATTACGAGGTACTTGTTTCAAATTCAACTCCTAAATAGTCAATTCCGTGATTTTTTTAATTTAAAAAATCAATCTTCCTGCAAGATAGCCAGGAAAATAATCCTGAAAATAATTATAGTATTTTGGATTTGAGGAAAAAATTTAGAAGAAATTGATTGGTGAAAAGAATGAAATTGGTTATTCAGAAGTCGAATTTCGAAAAAGTACCTCGTAATTGTTATTCTACAGATCTTTTGAAAATTTTTGAAAACTATAGATTCTGAGATTTTCAATCATCAAGTTTGTCTATTGAAATAGCCCCACCCTCACGATAAATTTGAAAATCATTAAAGACTGCAAGGAATGCCCAGAAAATTCGATTCGGAAGCGTATTTTTTTCTCAATTTAATGGCCGTTTGGATTTTTTAGTGAAAAAATGGTGGAAAATCAGGATTTAAATCAGTGCGGGGCTGTTCATTTCTTACGAAAGCCATTCAGAGAGGGGTCCTAGGATTTCTGAGTTCATTATTTAAGGGGGGGGGGGAAATTTCATATAAATACGGGAAAAAGTCACGTGTTACCAAATAAAATTTCCAGTGCTGGAATTTTTCCCTGACCGTTACTTTGAGCCCTTTTTCCAGTGTCAGCACTAGAATTTTTCTAGAGAATTTCTCTCCGTGCAAAATTCGAAATGGAGGCAAAGCCGTTACGATTACGAATAAATGATTTTTAGGGTGGAAAATTGATTGTTGCTGAAGGATTTATGGAAAACGATAAAAATATGAATTTGTCAATTATTTCATGAATTTTTCACACGAAAGAGTGTAACAAAACGGTTATAGATCCCGTCAAAGAGTGAAACAATTAAAAGGTCCAAACGGGAAAGATTTTCTTCCTTCACCCTCCTGTATGGCCCTTCTGATCCTTTCAGGCGACTCTAAGGTTTGACCCATATAACTATTTGATTCTACCCTTCCGTTCGACCCTTGTGAAATAAGAGCTTTGGACTCTGGTAAACTGGTTGATCCTGATAACCCATTTTACCCCTCTTCTCCCCCTAGTTGATACGAAAAAAAAACAAATCATCTGAATTCCGCTAGACATTCGGTTTTTGCTATCGTTTCATTTTGCCCGGCGTTTCACTTTACCCTGGGTCCCCTACGACCATTTTTTATGGATAATAATTATTATATAATATAATTCATTCATTTATAAAAAATCAGTTTTCCGGTCTGAAAATACTTTTTTCGAAATCGTAGCAAATTTATGAATTTTCAGAATTTTACTAGAAATCATTTTCATGCACAAAAAATAAGATTCCCAAAAGTTTAAACAATTTCAATTACTTATTTATGAGAAGGAAATGTTAACAATAAAAAAATTCTTTACAAAATGGAATTTGAATGAAGCTCGATATCCATGAATTTTTTCAAATTTATCGCATAAGAATCTGAGATAAAATCAGAAAGTCTACTTCTGGAGAAAAATCTATAACATAATTCAAAACATACGATTTTTGAAGATTACGATCATTTTTCATGAAAAATTTATTCAAATTATGAGTGTTCCACTCTGCAATGATTTTTTTGGAAATCCTAACAAATTTATTAACATTCAGAATTTTACCATCAATCGATTTCATGCCTAAAAATAAGGTTTCTGAAAGTTTAAACAATTTTAATTATTTATTGGCAAGAAGGGAATGTTTGAAAGAATAATAATTATTTACAAAATGTAATTGAAATAAAGCTGAATATCCATGATTTTTTTTTCAATTTTCACACGTAATTTGATTGAAAAATTCAATCATTGAAAATGTCTGAGTGTATAATGTGATCCGTATCAAACCGTAACAAGTACATAAATAATATATCCTCAAATTTACTGGGTGGTTTACTAGGGAGATACTGAACCAGTAAAATTTTTGGCGCAACCCAATAAATTTACTGGACACAAATTTCTAACAGGCTGTTAAATTCGCTTAACAGGGGTTGGTACAACCGGGCCTTAAAGAAATTTGGATTTCTCTTAAAGGGGAGAAAAGCTCACTTTAAGACTCGACCACTCGTAATGAGGACCGATAAACGACTGATTTAATTTATTATTTCAATGATAGAATTAAGCGATAATCCACTAAATTGTGTGGTGGAACACTTGGATTTTTCGTGGACCAGTTAGTAACAGCATGGGTTGCACTGTCTTTAATTTTACGGGTGGTAAGTATTGGGGACGCTCAATAACAAGACGCCCTCTATGAATGCCTGCGTTAAGGGTGCACATCTACGATACACAAGCAAATGGGGGCTTGTGTGAGCGCGTGTGTGTATACCTCTTTGACGGCCATATTGGCAAAAAACAGCGCCCTCAACGATATTTCCTGTTCCCAATACGTAAAATAAGTAAAATTGTGAAATGACGACGAGAAGTCGATCATTTATCAATTTTGTGTTAATTTTTAGAACAATGATGAATTCCCAATAAAATGGTTTGAAAATATGAAAAATGATAAATGATGCCAGCGCTTTGGCGAGGTTCGAGCTCCAGCTAGGAACATGAGGATGGCGGCGGGAGGAGAGCTTGGGGCCGTCCTAGGGCGGGTGCGGCCTTGGAGCGTTCTCCTTCAACCAAGGAAAGGAAGATGAGAGAGAAGAAAAAACTTGGAGTCATCCTTTGGAAAGGTGCGGCCTTGGAGTACATTCTGAATGTCATTGAATGAAACTCAACCGTGTTGACAGCGATGGTGGTGCCTTTGCGGGTCTACGGTTCAACCAACTTTTTGAAAATCCCCAGATCTAGTGCAGAAATAGGCTGAAGGAAGGGGCAACGTATTGTATATTATACTGCCCCATATGGCATTCATGTATTTTGTTTTTATAACTTTCAATATTCATATACCTGCGGTTAATTATAGCGATGGGAACAAAATGTACAGACCCGAGAGGATATACATGTGAAAACAAAATAAATCATAAATGGTGCCAGAGGGGGAGCGTAATTTTTGTAGTTCTTGAGGGTCATAAGCGTATCTAAGAATAAGAATGAAAGTCCCTTAATATGGGTTTTATTGTTTCATCTTAACAGTCCAAATACACCCATTGTCACCTTATTGTTAAAAATAAATTCATCATTTATTTAATCTGGATGAGAACATAATAGTAAATATGTTTCTAATGTTCTCAATATTGAGAATGAATGTTCATCTTTGGAGGTAGAGTGAAATACACCCAACACCAACCCAATTTGGAAAATTGAAGGAGCTAAAAAACGACTGAAGAATATTGTTCAAGAAACATGACTCCTACGATGAGACTAGATACGACCCTCAGGCTTGACCCTTAGGCTTCGCCTATTTTGGAATGTTGTGAAAAGAAAATTATTCCAAATTGTCTTCTGCTTAAACATAATGAATCAAAAACGATTGGATGGATTTCAATGAGAACTTCGTTGGTCATTGGTTTACAGTCCTCGTTCTAACATAAACTATAAATTATTACAGAAAGTTACATGGAAGAAGATAGACCGAAATTCCAGAAAATTTTTGGTTTTATAAAGAATTGAAGGAATATGTACAGTTTACAAAAAAAAAGAAAAAAATCTGTAATTTTCTAGAAATTTCAAATAAATTAATGGGTTTTCCAAGAATTCTCTGCTTTTGAACAAAATCATTTTTTCTTTTCTAATCCATTGAACTTTTTAGGGAACTACAGGAATTGTTATTTGAAGAAATATTCTGGGCAATACCCGGGGCAGGGGGGAGTGAGCAGCTCGTGAAGAAAACAAATTTTTTCAATTCTCCGAATAATTACGGAAAATCATTTGCTTCCGTATGGAATTCCATACCCAGGGGAAGTGCGGGTACGGAGTACTCCATACCCACCAGAGCGAAGTCGCAGGTCCTGGCCAATTTAACTTGAAGGGGGAATTTGATGAGTATCTATGAAGTTGAGGGAAATAGCGAAATTTCCATATAAACATTTGTTGTGACCTCAGAATTTCGCTGTCTCTCTTAGATTTCGAAATGTTTACTAAAAACAGATTTTCAAGTGAAATTGATGTTCCCCATCATCACAATGAATCGACTAATTTTCCGTTTTGGAAATCTTGCAAATTGGGAGGCGATGAAAAAACTAGATAGAATATTAATTTCCTTGACGGTACTTTTCCAGTTTTACATCTACATAGGGGAGAGTGGGGCAAAATGAAACAGCCGAAAAACGACTGACGCAATTTAAGCAAAAAAAATTTTTTTCATCAACTTTTGTTTATCATTGGAAGTACTGATGAGAATAATAATTTTCTATTCGTCTTATAATTCAATTGATTAGATTAGGCCGATTCCATTTTTCTTTTTTAATTCGATTGAAATTTAGCATTACATTTTCCTTTTTTCCCCCCTCTGGGTCTCCCCCTGGACCTTGCTGTGTACTTTCGATTTTACTATTTTCATTTTTCATTTTCTTTTCAATTAATCCATTGACATCTTCTCCTGTCATTTTCTACTGAACGGGAAATTATTATTCTCATCAGTACTTCCAAAAATAAAAAAAGTTAATAAAAAAATTTTTTTTTGCTTGAATTGCATTAAACAGTTATTTTTCGACTATTTCATTTTGCCCCATGTTTCATCTTGCCCTACTCTCCCCTAAATCATGAAGAAATAAAGTTAACAAATTAGCGGGGCCGCATTAATTGACCGAATAAACAATTCATCTCATCACAGTTATATTCTGTTTTGGATTGAATTTGCTATTCTGTTTGAATTTAAACTAAATGAAGGTTTTTTTTTTCAGAGGAAATGTTGGAGTTGTCATGTTCAACCACAGTGATTCAGACTTCAAGATTTCCCCCGGCGATCGAGTGGCTCAGCTCATCTGTGAGAAGATCGCTTACCCCGATCTTATGGAAGTCAAAACTCTGGATTCTACTGAAAGGGGAGAGGGAGGATTTGGATCGACAGGCACCAACTAATTTTCATGATCAAACTGAACCAAAAAAGATGAATCAACCTTGCATTTACCTCCGTACTGTATCACTGCCTTAACCTATTTATGGTTGAACTGAGGAGATTGTGGTCCTCAAATTTACCTCCACTTTTTCCAATCCCCACTACAATCGTTGTCTCCCACCTCTGACACTCAGGGCTACAATCTCCTCAGTCCTTCCTATTATAATATTTTGTTCCTATTTTTTACTAATAAAGATGAAAGAAACGTAAAGTTGTTTTATATTTTATCGAAATATCTCGAAACTGCCTGACCGCTAATCCGCAATTTTGATTGGTCAATGAGTCACGTGAAGTGGTCGCTGAAAAAAATCCCCGATATTTTCAAATTCTTCAAATGGCACAAATTTTTTCTGCGTCATTTTTCATTTTTTCATGTGTGAAATTTATCTTTATATCAAAACATATTTAAATTGCCTAATTGTTGATCATGAGAAAATAAACAGTATTTCTAAATTTTTTTAACGCACAAATTATTCTTCACTTCCCAAATTTTAATTTTTTCATATTTATCATACGCAAAAATGATCTTGCTTCTCAGATTTTCATATACAAATCCTAAATTCTACAAAATTCATGAAAATTCTTCGGTTTCTCAAACAATTCGAGAAAAATCTTTGAAGAGCTACGGTTGTCTGGAAAACTGGAATTTTCCGAAGAATTCAAGAAATTTTTTCAGTTTTCTGGGAAATCAATTCATAACCCTCCCCTCATTTTTCAACAATTACAAATTTTAATCAGATTATTTTAAAAAGTTGAAAAAAAAGACGTAATCGAAGATTAAAAATGATTCATTGGTGTTTCACTCTTCATTTTCTTAATTCTCTTCAAGTCATTATCAATATTTATAAAACTATGAGTAGATGAAGTTTAATAAATTCGATTTCTTCATTTTCACAACAAAAAGATAAGCGCGCGCACAGATCTAGTGATTACAAAAATATTCAATAAATAATTTTTGTAATAAATTTGAAACGTTCGATTTATTAATTGATCAAGTGCAACAGGATTGGAGTATATCTTGTTGGGTAGACAAAGATATTGTTGCTGAAAATCACAGCATAATGATTTCTTTTACTGTAAGACTTGAGGGGATATAAGTGGAAGGGGATTTTAGTTTAATGATGCTTCTTCATGATGAAAAAAATGAAGGAATGAATCAAAGATTCCTCCAACTCTTCAGGAATCTCAAGATAATCATGCTCTTGAACAAAGCGTAGTACATGACTCCTTTTAGAAATATTAAGGATATCCAAGTATCTTTTACAGTTTGATACAGTCCACACTACAGATTCACCCATTTTGCATCATCAAATTTGTCAATTCAATTGCGTGAGAAAAATTTGAAAAAAAATTATGAATATTCAGTGCAATTAAAATTATGTTTTGCACAGAATTATTATTTTTGCTTCTGAACTGACGCTTTGTAATCGTTCAAATTTAAGTTTTGGATTTTTTGTCTTATATCGACCCAGTATGATCCAAAACGACCGAAAATGCAATTTTTAGGCTTTGTCCGTACGTGTGTATGCGTGTACGTATGTAACAAAGTTTTTCTTCAATTGTTCGCTAATGAATGGATGGAATGGATTGTTTATAAATCATTCATAGATGTTCGAAATTTTAAAAAATTGTCATTTTTAAAATTATTTTACCAAGTATTTTCCAACAGTAAACTTTTTAAATTTTTTTTCAGATGAAAAAAATATTTTGTCACGGTTTAATATCGAGATTCAAATTAAAAATTGCAAATTTTAAATAATAGAGTCATTGTAAAATGTCTGGAAAGTTAGGGTCAAATAGGGTTCAAATGAAAGCTCTGATGTTCGACTACAAGAGTATAAAAGCATTTCATTGGAGAAAAAATAGCCAAAGTACTTGAATATCCTTAAAAGTATTATTTTGTGGTTGATCCTGAAAAATAGTTATTTTCATCACAAGGTCCACAAAGTATTTTCTGACGAATGTGGCTTTGTAGGCCGAGCCTTCGGCTCGGCCTATAATCACATTCGTCAGAAAATACTTTTGGACCGTGTGATGAATGCAATTTTTCGTCAGAAGGCCCGTAAACCGCGATCAAACCGAGCGAAGCGAGGTTAGAATCGCGGTTTACCGGGTCTTCTCACGAAAAATCTTATTTTTACATTCAAGAAGGGAATTTATATAGCATTCCCCACCTTTGTGACGTCATAGGAAATTATTGGGTAGGAATTGGATGAGGTAGGAGGAAAACCGGGATTATTCTCAATAGGAATAACCAGAAAATCTTTACTGAAAAGAATGGATAGTCCAGACCGGAGTTTCCATCATTTCAGGATCATCATAATTCCCCAATAGTTGTTAAGAAGCACGTTACAAATTCATAACCAATGGAGTCGTAAAGAGAAAAAAAAAGATATTTCGGGTAATATTGCATCGATATAATGTGTTTCATTGGTAACGCAGTGGAATTTCTACTGAATAACATAGCTCGAGGACTTCTTTTACTCCAAAGTTGCAAGAGTTATTTCAGTGGCATCGAGGAGAGTTAAGTAGATAAGGTAGTCAGACAGCATTTCCGAGTAGAAATTTCCATCCCTTTCCTACAGAGAAGGAAAGGGATTTCTAGTTTCCAGAACCAACTTACTGATTCTGAGAAACTCACCTTCCTAGGAGGCATTGAATTGAGAATAAAAAACTGGTTACTTAATATCAGAAGAAAAATCCCCAAAATTCAGTACCAATACGCATGAAAAAATTCAATAGAAAACCTAGCGAATTCGCTAGAAAATTCTATTGGAATTCTATGGCTTTTCTATTGAATTTCTATTGGAATTAAACTGAAAAATTCTATTTGTTTTTTGCGTTGATTCTATTGGATATTCGCTAAGAAAAAGTCAATAGATTTCGAATTTCTTTTTGGAATTTTCTCTTGAGATTTTTTCTATTAGAATGCTCGGGCATCAATTTTCAAAGTTTTTTCTCACTCTGATTCTTTTTTTTTTATCGTTATTTTACATTGTTTCGACCCGGTTAGGGTATACTGCGATGATGATCAAGACTTTAAAATGGTTAGATCGCACCATTCTTCCCCGCCGGGATTTGAACTCGGAACCTTTCGCATGTGAGGCAACGAACTTACCCACTGCGCCAAGCCACCGGGTGCACTCGGATTCTGTAATGCAAAATAATAGTATATTTCCCACCAAGGAGGGAAAATAAAGGAGTCGTGCCGATGTGCAGAATCGCCTTCGGCTCGGGTGGTAAGCACGTGGGTAATGGTCCTTTATTTTACCTCCCGTGGTGAGAACGTTATTTTTCGTCACGGCGTAGGCGGAAAGGCAGATTTGCCTCCCGCGCAGCGGGAATTCAAGTACAATAATACTGGAGTGAAGTAAAAATTACTGAGAATTGGAAAATTTTCGCAAAATCAGTGAAAATTTCACTTTTTTCCGAATGTTCTGCACGATATATATTCCGTACGACGAAGTTTTGAATTTCAGACTTTTCTTTACTGACAACTAGATAGATTTCGTTCTCTATATCCCCTATCTCCTCATTCATAGATTGTTAAAAATTAACAATATTCAATGAATAATCTTTATACGAAAAACAACCATAGATTAGCATCAATCATTAATTTAATAATATTGTTGCGTATTTGATTTTTTCCTCCCTCTCAACCACCTTCATACGCACGAAAAATTTTAATAGAAAAAGTCAACAGAATTCGATTCTTCTACATAACTTATTCTTTTCCTATATTTTCTATAGAATTTGCTCGACTCAAATTTTCCAAGTTTTTTTCATTCTATTTTAATTTTCTTCTCATCAACAAAATCAAACGAAAAAACTTAGAAAATTTGAGCCGAGGAAATTCTATCGAAAATATCTCAATAGCATAAGTTGTATAGAAAAACTGAATTCTATTGACTTTTTCTACTGAATATTTTCTATTGAACATTTCTATAGAATCGGCCAAAAACTAATAGAACAGTTCAATAGAAATTCAATAGAATTTTCTAACGCATTCGATAGGTTTTTCTATTAAATTTTTTCGTCCGTGCATGCACAATCGCCTCTTTTTATATCGTTATTCTTTTATCTTCGTTCCTAGTCCCCGGATGTGTCACTCCTTTTTATATTTCTTTTTATTATTTATTACGCTCCGAAATCGTGTAATAAATACTCATTCTTAATTTAATGGCTTGTATTTTACAATGTTATGAGACATTATCATTCAGGTAATTGCACCTTACAATAATTAAGATTTACTTATCTTCATTGAAATTTGAAAAATAATATAATAATTGGTAATTTAATTTCTCAATTATTGGTTGATAAAGTAATTCGGAATTTGAATATTTAAATTGATGGTTATTTTGTTAATAAAAAAATAGTGAGTAATATTAGCAATTGACTTACTCAAAATTTAACTTTAATTCAAAATTATGATTATGCCGATGTCTGAATAGAACTCAATGGTCCTTTCAACTTCTCATCTCTCCCCTATTCTCCGTATTTATCGATAATCAATTATGAAAAAATTCAATAAATAATGTTCCCAATGGATACAATGCTCGATGTTTCTCTATTAAGGGTAGAATTCCATGAGAACTACCAATTTCCCCATTTCACTTCTACTTGTCTACGTCTCCGGGCTTTCAAGAGAATTTCTACGTGTCCAAACCCATCATGAATATCAGAGCCAATGAATATATTCTCGATGTACAGAAGAAATATAAAAGTATTGTTTCTAGTGTTCATGGAACAAAATCACTAAAAATTGCTTGGGCCCTATCTCACATGGGCATCATTGGAAATGAGGAAGCAGACCGATTAGCGGGGGAGGCTACAGATGAACCATACAATTCCGATTATAAACTATCTTTCTCTGACTTTACTGAAGAAGGATTTAAGAGAGAATCGTTTACTAGTACCAATGAAAAAGTTCAAGAAATGAGTGTATTACATGGAAGAGAGTATTTCGAACTCTACTATGAAAAAAAAAAGAAACCATGGTTTACCCAGCGTAGTGAATTCCCGCGGAGGACTATCTCATGGGTGAACAGAGCCAGAGCCAACCATTACAATCTGGCCAGCTCTTTAAAGAGAGTGGGTATCGTTAGATCAGCTGCTTGCAGTTGTGGCAATCCTGGAGAGGATTTAAATCACGTACTCTGGCTATGTCCCGCACATAAGATACATCGTCCGAAACGGGACAGTTCCTACGAGATTAATTTTTAACTAAATAGAAAAACATTGCAACTTATAGACGCTTTTTTAGCCTCCACCGGACTAAGTATTTAAGACTCAAGTAAATTATCTAAAAATGAAGAATGTACTATATGATACTGTATTGATCTAAATACGATGTAAAAATTTCTTTTTTTCGAGCAGAAAATGATGTAATTTTTTTTAAAGCAGATCGAATAAATCAACAGGGTAGGATGCTATGAATATAAAAACAAGTAGGAGACAGCGAGCATTTGACAATGCGCCATGTGACAGTGAGCATGTCACTGAGTGATGTTTTATTTTTTATTTTTTCGCCATCAAAATGGCGGACTTCCGAATGGTCTGAAATATTACAAAAGTGTAGAGCTTCACAACACTAACTAGGGGCAAAAATTTCAGATAGTTACTGCCACCTCCATGGGTGCTATCAAAATTCAAATGTTTTGAATACTTCGTATGAGCGGGTATAGGGGAGGTTGGGGTAAAATGGACACTTTTGACTTTTTTTAAAATGTTAATGAGGGGCTGAAATGGCGATGAAATTTAATAATTTTTCTTTCAATACAAAGGACAATTCTATCCCTTTGTGACGAGCCTAACCTGAACTCAATTGATAAATTTGTTTCTGAGTTATCAACAATTAAAAAAAAGTCTAAAGTGTCCATTTTACCCCACCCTCCCCTACATATTTTCTGTCTAAATTTCAAGTTGATATCTCCATTTTTGCACAAGCTAGTGTTTACAAAGTTTTTTTTTTATGAAAAAATAGAAAAACGCGAATATCTCAAAAGCTCTGTATGAACGGGTAGATATGTTTTGATTGATGCAGACAGAAGGCATCGGAACGAATGTGTTGAAAAAAGAAAAAGTAAAATCGGTTGCGTAGTTTTGAAGATATTCCATGTAAAACATTTTCAGAAAAATTCGAATATCTCTGAAACTACTGATGCGATAGAACCCATCTTCAATACGAAACATTGTTACCACGAGAGGGAGATTCTGTCCAAACTTCAAATCGATATCTCAATTTTTGCACAAGCTAGAGTGTTATGAAAAAACGGAAAAACGCGAATATCTCAAAAATTTTGCATGAACGAGTATATATGTTTTGATTGATTTAGATAGAAGGCATCGCAACAAAGAAATCGAAATCGGTCAACTAGTTTTGAAGATATTTGCGGAAAATGATTTAAAAACGAATCGCTTTTTCTTAAAAACTATTAGATCGACCGAGCTAAAATTTCGCGCAGAGTTAGTCCTCATTAAGATCTATAATCTGACGAAATTTCAGATTTTTTGGAATTACTTTAGCCACTTAATTACTCAATTTTCTAAAAATTGACCACCGGGAAGGGGACGGTGGACGTGCTCACATACAGATATGTTCGTCAAACTTCGTATTTTTACGTTTCAGACTGTTCTACATCATTTCCAATTAAAATTAGGGAATGTGAAAATCGAAGGATTGCAATGCTTCCATTCGGAAGCAAAAAAGATCATTTCTACGTCTCATCTATCTGTACCCCTTATTTTAATTATCAATTACTATCAATCCCCCGTAAATACTATTTCCCCTAAATTTACAATTCAATGTTTCTCTATTAGGCGTCGAATTTTCACCCTCTAAATTTTCTGCTCCTCCACGTTCACGAGAAAGTTTTAATTACTTACATGCTCCTCAGTCCTCGTCAGATATTGCTTATTAACAACCTTCGATAAATAATCCCAATAAATAGAAACTCAATGTGTCTACATCAGGGGGAAAATTCCCACCAATTCCCCCCACCACCTGAATGACCGTCTCTCTCCGGACGCATGCGCAGTTGGGATTGGCCTAGAAAACTTATTCCCCTCGTCTCGAAGACAGAGAAAGAAACATTTCTCAACCGACAACGCCAACCACTCTCCAGCAGGACAGCAGAGCCACTATTGTGCCAGTACCAAAACAATGTTTCGGATGGGTTAGACGCAACACCTTCCAAACGCATCAAACAACGACTCTTAAAACCAATAGATATTGAACATATGAATAATGGTAGAAGTGACATGAGGTGGATCCAATAACTCGATAGTAAAGCCACAGTTAAACTTACAAATAACCCCAAAATTGGATGTCAGTGTTGCATAAACTCGGGGGGTGGGGTTTGTCATCACTCGCCACCCGGAAGTCAGTGATCCATTGTGTGAGTTTGTAAACAAAGAATGGCTGTGGAGCCTCGTGTAACTGGCAATAATGCTAAACCACTCGTGCCACTCTTCACTAGAGCTGCTGATTGTGTCTACACAAGCTGTTTTTGGTAACAATACGTGAATCATTTTTTATTTAGTTGCATTGTGGTGCTGGTGCTCCTCATGATTGATGAGTTTGTAATGGTTTTTGGGGATTTGTTACGGGGTTACGGACGTTTATACTGCGGCAGATCACAAGGTGGATCGATACGTTGCAGAGGAATAGGTTTACGGGAGATTTAATATAACGACGCCATATTTCTTACATTTTTATTGTTGTTTAATTGATAGGAATTATTGATTTATGGGGAATTACGAGAGCTCGATTTTCTTGAGGATGAAATTGGTGTTTTAGAAAGAACAAGTGGAGATTGCTCTTGTATTGCATATAGTATAGTTATTTTTGCTAATAAATTAGCAATATGGTTCTGAATGGTTATTTTGCACATCATTTCCTTATGTCATATATAATTCATTGTTTATTTCATTCTATTAAATTGAATAAGGTTTCTTTTCAACTAGTTTTGTCAGATTTTCAACTTAGTTGAACGTTATCGTCATCATTATTCTTATTATCCCTTTCTTCTATACAACCGATTGTCTTTTTTATGGTTTTATCGCTCATCCCGTCAGCCCTTCGATAAAATGTTAACCGAAAAAAATTATTTACGCATACTTGAATGAATTTGAAACATTACATTTGAAGAAACCATCAGAAAGCTTACTTTCAGGGAAATTTTCAACAACCATAAAAATCAAGTCAACCAATATAGCAACCGTAATCATTTGTCAACTTCGACTTAGTGGCATTAAAACAAACATTTTAAGCTATGATTGAATTAATTTGGAACATGATATTCAAAGATATCCCCGCAATTCTGAATTCCCAAAAATACAAAATTTTTACGAATTTTCAAATAAATAAAAATAACGATTATTGGTATCGCCTTCATCTTCGAACTCGGTCAAAAAATATCCAAACAAATTTTTTAAGTCATCATTCAATCAATTAAGAACTTTTTTTTTTAATTATCGTGGGACAACCGATTTTCGAAAAAATTCAAAAATTTTAGAAACTAATCGATGAATTAAATTTTAATTTATGGCGATCGATAGGGCTCAGCAATACCTACATTTGAGAAAAAGGAATTATTTAATTCTATGGATTTATTAGCGAAGAATTGAAGGAAAACATTACCATACACATACATACTTACATAAAAATTGCATTTTCGGACTTTCTGGATCATCATAGGTCGATATAATATAAAAAATGCAAAACTTAAATTTGAACGATTACAATGCTTCCATTCGGAAATAAAAAATGAGAATTTCTGCTTGTTTGCATTTCTTACCGTTCTTGAGTGAATTTTACTGGAATTCATTTCGGCGTTGATCCAAGATATTGAAATTTTTGTGGAGAGCTTTTTTTCCAGTGGGAATTCTATCTTAAAAAAATTATTCTAGAACTTATACTTACATTATGAGACGTGTACGGAGAGCAAAAAACTTTCTAGTGTTCAGTAAAAATTTCTGAATTTCAGAACTCTGTGGTACTGAAATCTAACGAGCAATAAATTCTGAAAATGAATTATTAAATTTTCCATTAATTAAAGTAAATTTTCCTTAAAAGTCGGAGAAAAAAGTTCTAATTCTCTGAAATTTTTTACTCGAAATGTAAAATAACTATACATTTTTTCTCATTTGAAAGTAATCTGGGTGCTGGAATTCCCAGTTTTGGGTTCGTGAAATAATAATATTGAGATCAAGAACATCTAGGTTCTTAATTTAAGAATATTTCCATTCTTGAACTGATGATTTTTCTTTCCCAAAATTAATCTACTCATTTTTTTAATGCTTTTGTTATTTAAAGTATAGTAACTGCCTCAAGTATAGTAACTCAATAGATGTGGAATTAAGGTTCACCTATTTTACGATTTTATTTCTGTTAAATATTCCTAGATTAAGAACGCAAAGATTCTCACTTTAAGAACCTAAGGATTCTTACTGTAAAAAATTTTTCGCTCAAAATAAGTAGATTTTTGGTACTGAATTTTACGAATTTTTCTCCTAAACGAATTCTTTATTCTTAGTAAAGTCCCAACCACCAATTATTCGAATCATGAGTGTTTTTAAGGGGAGACTCCTGTGAGTTTTAAATGACGTGGGTTATTGGAGTGAGACTTTTCACACTTTGAAGATCGATTATATAGGTCTAAAAAAGAGTAATTAGTGCAAAAAAAAATTTTTTTTATTGTTCGTTTGCCCGGAAACGCTTCAAATGCTAAAAACAGTCTAGGGCCTTCAATTTTTGAGCTACGAATGATTTTTTTTTTTCAAAATTTTCAGAAAAATATGTGGAATAGTAATTACGAGCTAGTTTTTTTAAATTCACCTCTTACATGGCTAAATTTGCTTTTTTTGTATTTTTTTTACACAAATAGTGCATTTTTTATATGAAAAAAAAAACGAAATCAGCTGTGTAGGAGTTGAATTCCAAAAAACTGGCTCGTAATTGTTCCACACATTTTTATGAGGCTGAAGCTGGCGGGAGCAGTTCAGCGGGAGATGGGTACAGTTTGTGAGGCGGACTGTACGGCCCCTACCGTAGCCGCTCGCTCAACGCTACATCGGTAGCCACGAGTTTAAACCTCCTCCCAGACAAATTAAATGATAAAAAACAATCGAACAATTTCTTTTTTATTATTATTATTTCTTAATGTATGACGAGGGTGGGGAATGATTTCTCGAGGAGGAATTTCATGATAGTTTTTTTATTTTTATAAGTTTTTACGCGGTCAATAGGGATGCAATAAACGCATACACCAATCGATGTCATTTTATTTTTAATGTGTCCCTAGGGGGTTAGGGGACCCTGTCCAACAAAAATGATCGCGGCGCACCTATTAGGGTATTTTTAATTAATTTTTTACGATTCATTTCTTCCAACTTCCGGTGAACAAAATGGTGATGCACGGACACGCATGCACCAACCAACCCCATTCCGTTTGGAATATGTAGCTAGGGGGTTGGGGGACCCTCCCCAACAAAAATTATCGCGGTGCGCTAATTAGGGAATTTTTAATTAATTTTTAAAGATTCATTTTGTGTAACTTCCGGTGAATGCGGTGGGGATGCACGGACACGCATGCACCAACCGACTTCATTCCGCTTGGAATATGTTACTGAGGGGTTGGGGGACCCTCCCTAACAAAAATTGTGACGGTGCGCCAATTAGGGGATTTTTAATAAATTTTTCAAGATTCATTTTGTGTAACTTCCGGTGAATGCGGTGGAGGTGCACGGACACGCATGCATCAACCGACTCCATTCCGCTTGGAATATGTTACTGAGGGGTTGGGGGACCCTCTCCAACAAAAATTGTGACGGTGCACTAATTAGGGTATTTTTTATAAATGTCTAAAGATTCATTTTGTGTAACTTCCGGTGAATGCGATGGGGGTGCATGGACACGCATGCATCAACCGACTCCATTCCACTTGGAATATGTTACTGAGGGGTTGGGGGACCCTCCCCAAAAAAAATTATCGCGGTGCGCCGATTAGGGGATTTTTAATTAATTTTTTAAGATTCATTTCTCCCAACTTCCGGTGAACAAAATGGTGGTGCACGGACACGCATGCACCAACCGACTCCATTCCGCTTGGAATATGTTACTGAGGGGTTGGGGGACCCTCCCCAAAAAAAATTATCGCGGTGCGCCGATTAGGGGATTTTTAATTAATTTTTTAAGATTCATTTCTCCCAACTTCCGGTGAACAAAATGGTGGTGCACGGACACGCATGCACCAACCGACTCCATTCCGCTTGGAATATGTTACTGAGGGGTTGGGGGACCCTCCCCAAAAAAAATTATCGCGGTGCGCCGATTAGGGGATTTTTAATTAATTTTTTAAGATTCATTTCTCCCAACTTCCGGTGAACAAAATGGTGATGCACGGACACGCATGCACCAACCAACCCCATTCCGTTTGGAATATGTAGCTAGGGGGTTGGGGGACCCTCCCCAACAAAAATTATCGCGGTGCGCTAATTAGGGGATTTTTAATTAATTTTTAAAGATTCATTTTGTGTAACTTCCGGTGAATGCGGTGGTGGTGCACGGACACGCATGCACCAACCGACTCCATTCCGCTTGGAATATGTTACTGAGGGGTTGGGGGACCCTCTCTACCAAAAATTGTGACGGTGAACTAATTAGTCGATTTTTAATAAATTTATAAGGTTACTTTTCGAATTTGACGAAAAGGTCAGATGGCTTTTATTTTTTTTTTCTTCGACACTTTGCAAATCTATATCTAAAAAAATATTGAGAAGTTATGGGGACACACTCCGGGAAAATACGCGGAATACCTCCAAGAATCGAATGGTTTTTGATTCATTAAAAATCCCCTAATTAGTGCACCGCGATAATTTTTGTTGGGGAGAGTCCCCCAACCCCCTAGGCACATATTCCAAACGGAATGGAGTCGGTTGGTGCATGCGTGTCCGTGCACCACCATTTTGTTCACCGGAAGTTGGGAGAAATGAATCTTAAAAAATTAATTAAAAATACCCTAATTAGTGCACCGTCACAATTTTTCTTGGAGAGGTCCCCCAACCCCTCAGTAACATATTTCAAGCGGAATGGAGTTGGTTGGTGCATGCGTGTCTGCGCACCACCATTTTGTTCAGCGGAAGTTGGGAGAAATGAATCTTGAAAAATNCTTGGAGAGGTCCCCCAACCCCTCAGTAACATATTTCAAGCGGAATGGAGTTGGTTGGTGCATGCGTGTC
>NW_021680977.1:38506-39992 GCF_001412515.2 Diachasma alloeum
ATTAAAAATATCCTAATTAGTGCACCGCCACAATCTTTGTTGGAGAGGGTCCCTCAACCCCTCAGTAACATATTCCAAGTGGAATGGAGTCGGTTGGTGCATGCGTGTCCGTGCACCACCATTTTGTTCACCGGAAGTTGGGAGAAATGAATCTTAAAAAATTAATTAAAAATACCCTAATTAGTGCACCGTCACAATTTTTGTTGGAGAGGGTCCCCCAACCCCTCAGTAACATATTCCAAGCGGAATGAAGTCGGTTGGTGCATGCGTGTCCGTACACTCCCACCGCATTGACCGGAAGTTACACAAAATGAATCTTTAGAAATTTATAAAAAATACCCTAATTAGTGCACCGTCAGAATTTTTGTTGGAGAGGGTCCCCCAACCCCTCAGTAACATATTCCAAGTGGAATGGAGTCGGTTGGTGCATGCGTGTCCGTGCACCCCCACCGCATTCACCGGAAGTTACACAAAATGAATCTTTAGAAATTTATTAAAATTACCCTAATTAGTGCACCGTCACAATTTTTGTTGGAGAGGGTCCCTCAACCCCTCAGTAACATATTCCAAGCGGAATGGAGTCGGTTGCTGCATGCGTGTCCGTGCGCCCCCACCGCATTTACCGGAAGTTACACAAAATGAATCTTTAAAAATTAATTAAAAATTCCCTAATTAGCGCACCGCGATAATTTTTGTTGGAGAGGGTCCCCCAACCCTCTAGCTACATATTCCAAACGGAATGGGGTTGGTTGGTGCATGCGTGTCCGTGCATCACCATTTTGTTCACCGGAAGTTGGGAGAAATGAATCTTAAAAAATTAATTAAAAATACCCTAATAGGTGCACCGCGATAATTTTTGTTGGACAGGGTCCCCTAACCCCTTAGGGACACATTAAAAATAAAATGACATCGATTGGTGTATGCGTTTATTGCACTCCTATTGACCGCGTAAAAACTTATAAAAATAAAAAAACTACCATGAAATTCCTCCTCGAGAAATCATTCCCCACCCTCGTCATACATTAAGAAATAATAATAATAAAAAAAAAATTGTTCGATTGTTTTTGCTTCCGAATGGAAGCTTTGTAATCGCAATTTTTTTCGATTCTCTAATTTTGCTTGGATATGACTCAGGGTGATCTGAAACGTCGACATTTGATATTTTTAGCAAATGTATGTATGTATGTGTGTGCGTGTGTGTGTGCATGCGCATTTGTCCAGAAAGTCATCAATAACTCTGAAACTGTCTTTACGAAAAATCTGAAATTTTGGCTCATAATAGGTCCTAATGGAAGACAGACATGTGCAAAATTTCAGCCTGATCGACTAAGTGGTTCCTGAAATATAGCATTTTATGGTTTTTCACGAATATCTCATCAACGGCTTTATCAATGAAAATTTTTTTTATCCGAAAATCTTTGTTTTGATAATACCTATCTTTTTGTATCAAAACCTAATGAATCCACTACGGAGAATGGGTTTTTTT
>NW_021680977.1:40044-101551 GCF_001412515.2 Diachasma alloeum
GCTGTCAAATTCATCATTCATATCAGGTTGGTGTCTGGTTATTGAATTATATGGTCCTGATCATGAATGTAACGCGTGGTCAAGACAGGCCCTGAACCGGGCACCCGTGTGGGATCTTATACGGAGATCCTAGCCCCGACCTGATCCGGGGAACTACATCAGGTCCATGCTGAGTTAACTTATACGGTCCTAATTGAAAATGTAATGTGTTCAAGGGAGTTCGATCCATCACAGAAGTGGAATTGGATTTTGGAATGGAATAACTACGGATCCATTCGGAAGCATACTACCAATGGAATTGGTAGAAATTAAAAACGAGAGAAAGTAGTATCACAAAAAGCGACAGTAAAAAAGCTTCGGTAGGATAGGCTTCTACCTCTGCTTGTTTATCATTTAATTTGTCTGGGAGGAGGTTTAAACTCGTGGCTACCGATGTAGCGTTGAGCGAGCGGCTACGGTAGGGGCCGTACAGTCCGCCTCACAAACTATACCCATCTCCCGCTGAACTGCTCCCGCCAGCTTCAGCCTCATCACATTTTTCCGAAAATTAAAAAAACAAATCTTTTGTAGCTCAAAAATTGGAGGCCCTGGACTGTTTTTGGCGTTTTAAGCGTTTTCGGACAAACGAACAATAAAAAATTTTTTTTTTTGCACTAATTACTTGTTTTCAGATCTATATAATCGATCTTCAACGTATGACTTTTCATAAAAGTCTCACTCCAATAACCCACGACTTTTAAAACTCACAGAAGTCTCCCCTTGGTTCTGGAAACCAGAAAAATAATTACTGCAGTGTTATTTTCATTTCAAGGGTAATTTCTTTTTATCTCGAAAACTAAATGAGATTGCAAAATTCTCGTGAGGGCTTTTTCTGTAGCTCTGAATTTTGGCCACTCAACTTCGAATATATTCACTAAAAACTCACTTTAAAAATGATTCGACTATCATTTTCATCCACACAAACAATATTCCATGTTTCGAAATTGAAAGTTGAACAGAGATTCTGCATCCCCACCTTTAGAGTTTTATTTATTCTGTGCTTTCTCACCTTTGTGTGAGTTTTCACAGTTTTTCTTTTGTTTTCACAACATAAAATTCAAGTTTTATCGACAATTAATAATTCACGTGGGAGATTGTCCACACGACATTACTGCTATTGCACGCAACACACTTTTATTATGTAGTTTATGCAGTTTTGTGGAAACGAAAAGTGAAGGTGGAAAGTCGAGGACAATACAGTATTGTTGAAAGTACTTAGTTAAAGGTTCATATTTCATTAAATGGAGAGGGAGGGAAAGAGAGTGACATGCGAGTTTGTGATTAATTATAAAGGTCATTTGAGATTTAATTGATGGGTTTATGTGTTTCAGTGAGGAAAATGTATGGAAACTGTGCCAGGACGTTGCGACTAGGCATACAGCGGAGTTGCAGCATTGTTATGTAGCTTTTATAAGTAATGAAGATCGAAGAGTGCCGCTGTGGAGGCAGAGAGAGGGCAAGGATGAGGATCAGGTCATAGTCTGGGTGAGGATCCTCTTTTTCAATATTGACAGTTTCAACGCTGAGAAACGAAGTGATTTCTGCTAAGTAAACTATCATTTAAGAGTAGAGATGTGAGTGACAAGTATGATCGTCATGACCAGTAATTACTGCGCCAAGAATTGATCAGAAATATGGTCCGACAAAGAACTGATGATAGGCCATAACAATGAAATGACCGAATAAATTTTGAGCGTCAATTTCCATCTATATAGATGATCCTCAATTTTCGAGTACTAGTCCAGCGAAATTCGACATTTTTGAAAATTTTTTGCTGAAATTTCCGGTACACTTTTCCGAAATTTTTATCACATGCAAGTTCCACTGAAATTCCAAGGAATTTCGTCACAGGAAATTATAAATTTCGGGGAAATATCAATGAGTTCTGTCAAATTTAATTTAATCATTCCCTGGAAATTAATGGAAAATCAGAAAATTCCGATAAACATATTCTTAAATTTTCAGTTATTTGAAAATTCGGGATAATTCACTGAGTTCAGGTTAGGGCACTGGATATTCATGTTTTGAAAACTCATAAATTGAAGAAATCTCGTTCGTTATGCTTCTCAAAATTTTGGTATTTTATTGAATTTTCAGGGAAATTTGAAATTTCATGATTTTTTCTCCCCTTAAATTTTATTCAGTGACATTGTCCTGAAAATGACTAGTCAACAGCCCATGAAATTTCATTTTTTTTTAGTAGTGTATCATTGAGAATGAGACCATTGATAATACTTAATAAATAAAATGATAAATGATAATAATTCAGCTCTTGAAAAGTTTTTCGATCGAACTCTCAAAAAATGACCGAAATAAAAATGACGGTCAATTTGCAGTTATATAGCGACAATTTTTGGTCACTTTAGCTCGTGTGACGGCCGTTTTACAATATAAAAATCCGCCCGGATCGGAAAACGGTCATTTACGTCGGACCTGACCGAAAGGGAAAATGACGGTCATTCCATATTTCTATTTGAGAGAAGTAAATCATTTTTCAAAGATGCATTTCTCGAGGCGTTCCAAATTAGTTCGTCATAAAATGATTATGTTGCATACACTAAGAAAAAAGACGACCTAATATCACTAATTTCTTCAGTCTAATATATTATCTCTTGCGGACAACTGGAGACAAGAACTCCGTTCAATGAGACACGTATGAATTCCGTGAAGTGTTCATGTTGAAGTCAATTTCCTGATTGGTCGTTCACAGGGTCGAAGCTTTCAGTAGTTCGAGTCATTTTCTTATCTCCGAACACGAAAAAAACTATTTCTTTAACCAAGAAGTTCTCACTGCATCGTGAAATATTCATCAGAAAATGACTCGAAATACTGAAAGCTTCGACCCAGTGAATGACGAATCGGGAAATTTCATATCGAATGAAAGCAGAACTCATGTAGAGGAAATATGACCTGCAATTCCTGAAAATGACCGTCATTTGTTCCCAATCGCAATGAGTTTAACGAAAGGAGAAACCTCTTCGTCTCATTTTAAACTCTTCTCATCGTTTTGAGAAAGTTTATTTTCTTGTCTGAAACCAATCGCGGATTGAACGAATGCTTGTGTTATTTTCTGAATTCAAGAAATTATTTCTAGGATATTCGGTCGTTTTTCTTCTATCAGTGCATGACTTACAATTGAGTCCCTCCATTATTATGCACTTCTCTAATCTTAAGTAATCAAATACTATTTTCGTCGTGATTTGCAATAATATTCAATGTTAATAATTGTAAAGGCGTCCACTCAAGGTCATGTGAAACAATTATTCGATCGTGACTGCTAATTCTAATGCATAAAACCTCATTTGGAGCACCTGGCAATGATTAGCCTGGGGTTTATATCCTTAGAAAAATGATTTACTTCTCTCAAATGAAATTCATCTTGCAGGAATATTTTTTTTTCTCAGTGAACGAACGGAAAAAAACGTAAAATACTGATAGATACAGAATTAAGGCGAAATTACTATAAGTTTTGAAGTTTTCGAGATACGCGGGAGCGTATCGGCCAAGTGGAATATTTGATTGGAAACTTTCATATGTATGTGATATGCATATTCTATACTAGCTTTTCCATCCTTTTTTACCTGGGATACTCTCGTCATTAGAAAAACTTTCAGTTTTTTTTAAGTTCTACGCATTGAAGAAAAAATATTTCGCTTGAACTCAGACTTTTTTAGAAAAAATTAAGGGTATATTCCGTAAACTTTCCAGAGCAGTCGTGAATTTTCTGGAATTCTCCCAACGAATCGAGAAACCTTCAGCAAGTTCTAGAAGTTTCTACGTTGCATACTGCAGCTGGCAATGCAATGCTTTTCTTGTTCAATATTCCATTAATTTCAATAAAATTCTATAAATTTCCACAAAGTTCGATAAATCTCCAGAAAGCTCTGAATTTTGTTATGGTGCATCTCCCTGTATGCGACTCAGCGCAATACTTCATACCCTGTGTCAGAACGTGAACAGTGAATTGATTAAGGGGAAGTTTACTCCGAGAAAAAAAATTGCAGGTGGCTGTATCTTCGATACAGCTGTAATTGTACGTGGATACGTTCAGGGTCTTTCCTTCTTTCTCGAATTTCCTAGAAACTCCTTGCATTCCCTCGAATTTTCTGGAAACTTTTTGAATTCTCTCGAATTTTCTAGAACCTCCCTGAATTTCCTCGAAATTCCTAGAAACTCCTTGAATTTTTTCGACATTTCAAGAAACTTCTCAAATTACCTCGAAATGTCTAGATTTTTTTAGAATTTTGATAGATGGCGATGCACATAAGGACCGTTTCCCAAAATGACCCTCCATATTGAAACCATAGACGTATCCATGTTAAAAAACGTATTCTTATTAAAACTTATTATTTTTCGAGAAAGAATTTCGGAATTCTATTTTCGTCGTAATTTTTCCTCAGGAATCCGATTTTGTCCATTTAGTTATAGCAGATTGTTTCCACTTTTTACGTTATGTCACATGTCAAATATTACAGCTTTTGCCATTTATCGAGGCTATAGATATGACCTGCGGGGATAAATCGCATGTCAATTTGAAGGTCTCATCGAGATGGTCAAATTGAGACTCCCTATCATTTATTTCATTCACCAGATGAATTGCTGCGCGATAATGTAGCGATTTTAGAATATCACGTGTTGAAAATTTTCATGGGTTTCCTCTTAATGACGAAATTTGCTCGATTTCTGTTTAAATCTGTGGAGATATTTTATGCTCAGGTGAAAATGTATTAAATTACCTTGAAATTTATCCTTGAATATTAGATTGAGGGTAATTTTCGTTTCCATATGTAAGTTTTTTATTAAAAAATTGAATTTCATAATGTTTATTGTAAAATCAGACACAGACACATACACATACACATGAACATGTCCTCAAACAAGTTTCAAAATGACTCTAGGAGACATTAATCGTGGCCAAATCATCGAAATTCAACATTCCATTTTCGGGGTCAATGCAACAACGTCCTCCTTTTGGGTCGGGAAGTTGATGAAAAGACCTATTATCGATCTTGGTCGATGATCTCGATCGATCGATCAGATATGAAGAAACCATCAGAAAGCTCACTTTGCGGTTTATGGAAAATTCAAAATTTTAAACAATCATCATAAAAGTAAAATCAATCAATATAGCTATCGTAATCATCTTTCAACTTCGATTCAATGGCATTAAAACAAACATTTTAAGCTATAATTGAATTCATTTGAAGCATGCTATTCAAAGATATCCCCGGAATTCTGATTTTCAAAAAATACAAAATTTTGGAAAATTTTCGAATAAATCAAAATAATGATTATTCGTCTTCGATCTCGGTCAAAGGGACACACAAATGTTTTAAGTCATCATTCAATCAATTCAGAACATTTTTTTTAGTTATCGCGGGACAACCGATTTTCGAAAAAATTAACAAATTTAAAAAACTAATCAATGAGGTATTATTATTTGAATTAATAGCGATCGATGGGACTCAACAATACCTACGTTTGAAAAAAAAACATTCAATTCCACCCGTTCAGTAGCGAACAATTGAAGAAAAACTTTACCACACACAGAAAATTACATTTTCGGACTTTTTGGATTAAAATGTGTCGATATAACACAAAAATCCAAAACTTACATTTGAGCGCTTACAATGCTTCCATTCGAAAGCACTAATAGGGCATTAATAAATTTATAACATGAAAAGCCGTCTAATTGTGTTCGAAATTAAAGAGATCGAGAAGTGAGAGATCAGTGATCGGAAAGCCCTGGTAGGAAACTCCACTTGAACAACAAACAAAGAGAAAGTTCTCACCGTAAAATCAGTTTTAAAGATATTTTAGAAACGCATAGAAGTGAATAGATCGTCAAACAGAGTTTTCAACCGGAAATTCTTCTTTCTTCCTAACAAAAGTATTCCTCTAGCTTTTCAGGTTCTGAAGATAAATCAGAATAAGAAACTTGGAGTTATTTTTTTTTCTCTTCTACAGGATTATCATGCAATTTTAATCTATGCACCCGACGAACGTGCTGTGGTTTACGATCTTGAGAGTGCCCTTCCCTTCCCAACATTTTTCTGGAAATATGCCACTGAAACATTCAGATCCGACGAGGCACTTCGTCCGGAATTTCACAGGAGATTCCGACTTGTGCCAGCAGCAACGTATTTGCAACACTTCGCATCCAATCGAGCACACATGAAGCGAGAGGACGGAACTTGGATCAAAACACCACCTGATTATCCGCCGATATCTACACCAAGTAAGACCTTGACCCACAATCCATTATTAATTATTTACAGCTCGGGGAGCTTTCGTATTAACTCTGTATTGGAGTGAAATGAGATACATCAACTTGAGGATTAGTTCTTGAGAAATCTTTCGGAATCTAGATGCCACGGTTATTTGATAAGGACATTTTTGCCAGCTAATTTTCCTAGAGTGGAATGGGGCAAAATGAAACAGCTGAAGAACAACTATTTGACGCAATTGAAGCAAAAAAATAAATTTTTTCGGAATCTAGATGCCACGGTTATTTGATAAGGACATTTTTGCCAGCTAATTTTCCTAGAGTGGAATGGGGCAAAATGAAACAGCTGAAGAACAACTATTTGACGCAATTGAAGCAAAAAAATAAATTTTTTCGGAATCTAGATGCCACGGTTATTTGATAAGGACATTTTTGCCAGCTAATTTTCCTAGAGTGGAATGGGGCAAAATGAAACAGCTGAAGAACAACTATTTGACGCAATTGAAGCAAAAAAATAAATTTTTTCGGAATCTAGATGCCACGGTTATTTGATAAGGACATTTTTGCCAGCTAATTTTCCTAGAGTGGAATGGGGCAAAATGAAACAGCTGAAGAACAACTATTTGACGCAATTGAAGCAAAAAAATAAATTTTTTCGGAATCTAGATGCCACGGTTATTTGATAAGGACATTTTTGCCAGCTAATTTTCCTAGAGTGGAATGGGGCAAAATGAAACAGCTGAAGAACAACTATTTGACGCAATTGAAGCAAAAAAATAATTTTTTTTACTAACTTGTTTATTAAATTTTTTTATTATTGGGAGTAGGGGAAGGTAGTGCAAAACGGATCGGGATGGTAAAACGGACCACCGTCAAAAAATTGGTAATTTTTGTTTTTTTTTCTTTCTTTCAGATCAGGAACACTGAATGTGTTGAATTAAAAGTGAGTTTCGTGGCTCGTAACCGTCACAGGGGTTTTATAGACAAGTGTCGTTGAACCGCAGTTTGATCAGATTTGCTAGTCACCTTAAACAAATGACTTTGAATTTTTCCGAATGGAAGCAAAAGTAAAAATTATTAATTTTATATCAGTGGTCCGTTTACCCGCCCCTACTGATAAGAATACCAATTTTTTATTCGCCTTATCCTCAAAACATTTTGACTAACCTCTCGATTCTTTCAGAAACATTTTTCTAGCTATTTTACATGTACGGTGTAATTTCTTATATTAAAAAAAAAAGAAGTTAACTGTGTAGGAGTCGAATTTCAAAAAACTTGCTCGTAATTCTTGTTGTACACATTTTTTCAAAAATTTTGAAAAAGAAATTGGAGACCCTGAATTATTATAAACATTTTAAGCGTCTATGGAGCAAACGAACAATAAACAATTAATTTTTTTGCACTAATTATTCGTTTTCAGACATATATAATCGATCTTCAATGTACGATAAATCTCACTCCAATAGCCCGCGACTTTTAAAGCTCATAGTAGTCTCCGCTTAAATTTTTGTATTCCGTCGCTCCCTAAAAATCAAGGATAGATCCCTGAAAATAAAAAAAAATTTTCCCTGTGCAAGTTCACTTCAAGAATAATGCAATAACAATATTTCTGTAGGTCTTCCGCTTCTCAACAGGAAAGCTTCTCACAAAAATTAATACCTCTTTCGTAGATTAAGATAAATTCATAAAATCTCCTGGAGAAAAGAATCCAACTTCATGTCTTAATTTTTTTCTTGCCTAGCATGCAAGGATAATCTGGATATGTTCATTAACATGGAGCCGGGCAAAGGACTGGGGAGTGTGTTGAGTCTCAAACAGCTAGTCAACAGATTTTACAGACCAAATGTCAATCCAACATCGTCACCTTCTCCACAGCCTCAGGCGACGCCAAACTAGATCATAAGAGCGTTGCAAGTACCGAGATCCTATTCTTATAAGATGATTCGCTTGGGAATGTTGATCGCAAGGGAGAATTGAGCGACTTTGTGTACGGCCTAAGGCTTCCTCGAGTTTTGAGTAGTCGAGGGGTTTGAAGGGGTCGTACAGTGATTGGTCTTGCGTCGGGCACATTAATACGTCTGAAAAATGATTTATGCGAATAGGAAAAAATACTTTCGGCTTTCATTTAGAGAAATGAAACAGAATATCATTTCTGTGCTATTTCAGTCAATGTTAAAACAAAAGTTTAGTCAAGTTAGAGAAATTGAATCATTCCGATTGAATAAGAATTTGCTTTCTTCTTCTTTAATTGAGAATACTTCGTGATCAAGAAGGGATAGAGTGGTTTCAATGGACTGTGTAATTATGACATTATCTCGTTAATGAGTGGTTTCAGGAGGAATTACCAGAAGAGATTTTCGATAGAACGTTTTCTCAGCTTCGAATTTTTTTTTGCGTTTTCCTCAAATCACAACTGTTTTTCACGATGAATGCACAATTGAAAATAATTGATATCACATGTGATTTTAATCCTCGAATCATAAAAGGAAAAGTCCATTTTAAAAGCAAAAATCCATTTAATGTATTCAATTCAAATAAATCATTTTCTGGACGTAAGAAGAATTTAATATTACTATTAAATAATTGATCTACTCTCTTACTAATTATTCAACCCCTCTTGATAAACGCTTGAATTTCATATCTTTACAAAAATCCTCAGATATTTCAAGAATCCAACAAAAAAAATGAAATAATTTTTCTATAAACTTCAACTTCTCTTCAATCAAGGAGTATAACCCACCAATCAATAAGAAAATAATGATGAGACTTGAGTAGAATCGCCTTCGATAAGTGTTCTTGCCTTGGTATAAAACACTCCCTATCCACTGATTATAGAAATCTTTTTAAAAAAGAAAATCCCTTTGTCAGCATTTCCTTCTCTTTTTCATCTTTGTTTTATACATAATTTTTTTAAACAATTGTCGTATATCAAAGACTGATGTTATTCACGGAGGAAAAAAAACAATTTACAATACCAAGATTTTATCTGGAAATATAACTCGCATTGATATTTATGCGCTTACTGTTGATTGTGCGATTTGAAAAATATTTAAAATACGTAAAATAATGATAAATTAATTAATTGGTAAAATGCTTGATAATTGATTGGATGAATCATTATTAATCAATGATGATTAATAAATGAAACAATTTTGAAACTCTTCGCAGAGATAATGTGATTATATTACAATTATTGTAATTCTTGTGATACTTTACACTTTCTACTTTTAAAATAGTTCTTAATCATTTTTTTTTCTCATCTATTTGTATTTTTATCGGTACATTGAGGGACATCTCGCGGGGTATTTATACGCCGGGTCTCTCATCCATTTATTCAGTCATTCGCTCGATCATTGATGATTAATTAATTAAAACTCTGGGGAGAATTGGTGAACCTGTCTGGATTGAGTGATTTTAGTTGTTAATTGGTGAATTATTTCGGTAAGGAGTGGTTTTAACCAAGCTTAGTGTGCGTAGTGTTCAATACGACTTGAATTCGCTTATTTCTGATGCATGGAAAATTATGAAACTGATATCAAATCGAAGCTGCTGTATTGCGGTTTCCAATTTTGTTTGTCTGGTCAAGTTATTCTTCATACATTTGGAAATAATCAATTTGGAAAGCAAACGGTTACACTCGCATGGGTCGATACATCGTATCAACCCGTACGTGCCGGTTAAAAGGAAATGTCACAATATTTTTCTTTGTAGAAGTTTTTCTCACCTATAGAAAAGTTATACTGACATTCTTTGATACACCCACTCGTTATCGAGATAGAGCATAATGAACACAAAATTCACGGTTGAGCTGAACAGCTTTATCACTTCACTACTGGATTATTTAACCAATGACCTTGCTGATGGTAAAACGACCAAATTCAACATCGAAATAATTAATTATCAGCCAACGAATGTTTCTATAATTATCTCGGAGTCCCTGACAACGAAATTACATCTATTTGTTTCTAATTAACGGGTAAAAATCGATTTTAAAGTGGAGAGACAGGAAAGTTAGAGATCGATTTTTATGAAGATTCTTCATCAATGAGCGAGCATAAAAAAATTTCATCACATCATTTTCTCTGACAGAACAGAACCAATTCAAGCTTCTCCCACTTTTCAATATTTACTACTACTTAAGACCTCTTCATAGATAACGTTTTTGAAATTACCCGTGTAACTTTTATATAAAAATATATTGATTAGATTACCTTTATATGAGAGGTGCACAGTGTATATTATTTTTCAGTCGGGCTATGGAGAAAACGTCCTGATGAAATTATTGAGTTGATAAAAATAAAAAATTTTAAATGTGGTAAAACTATTAAAGTTGTTAGTGTAATTATGGAAATATCCCTAAGAATTAATGATCTTGGAACGTCGAATAATTCGAGTTGAAATCTCATTTCGACTCTTAATCTGTCCATAACAAGAAATTTGTTAAGACTTTTTTAAAAAGGGATTTTTCTCATCTACAAAAAAGTCTTTTAATATTTTAAGTCAATTTCATTGATTCTTCTTGATAACAACGTTATTACCAAAAGTTTTGGGTCTAAACTGAATAATTTTACCTCTTGGATACAATAACAATTGAATTCCCCTCGCTTGAATAAATTTATAAACGTAAATTCGTTGTTCTGCATCGAAATCTTCCAACTTTTGACCATGAAATAACAAAGCAGGCATGGAAATTTTTCTTATACTTAAGCATGCTCACCTGTCTAAAGTATTGAAGGTATAAAGAGAATTCACTACAATTAATAAATCTCCAATTTCTGATTAATCTGAATCCTGTCGTAGTTTTCAGATACTAGAAGACAAGAATTGAATGATAAAACTGATAACAAGAATAGCATTAGTGGATAAATTTTATATTTGTCGATTTTCGACGATGTAATCTTTTTCATTAAAAATCCCTATTGCTCTCTGCAAAAGCTAGTGCCAGTTTAAATGAATAAGAAAATTATGAAATAAATTGATCAACTAAATTAACTGGTACAATGTGGAACAGATGTGTAAACAATTGCGTTGATTCTTCAGATGTTTATTGTCTTCAACTTACGGTGAAAAATTATGTAATAATTATTGAAAAGAAAACAAACGAACCATCAAATATGTAAATTAATTATCGTAATTTTGTTCGATTTTTCCTTCACTTTTTACATTAATTTCAACACAACTAAACACTAACCGAGGTAAAAAAAAAAACATTTTCTTATAGATATTTTTATGATTTTTATCGTAATTACAAATTAATCATTGTCATTCAATGAATCAACGAATTAGTTGATGAATCGATTAATTATGAACAATGATTCATAAAATCTGTTGGTTATTTAAAACTTAATCACATTCATTCGTTCTTAATTTCTATAATTTGTGTAATTTAAATGATATATATAATATCAATCATAATACATAGTCTTTTCTTTATTTTTAATATTATTATTGAGCTAGGTAAAGTGTGTACCAATGACACAGAACAAGAAGTATTTGTTTTTCGTTCGACAATTGAACTTATAAAATTTTTTCATGAAAAATTAAATTTAAATATTTTGAATTGATTATTTTTTGACTGTCTAGAGAAGTAAGGGGTTCAGAAGAAATATCGAAAGATATTTTTTGCAGGTCATAAAATTCTCCACGAGAAAGATTTCCAACATTTTCTTTGGAAATTCGGCCTTTAGAAAATATTTGTGAAATAATTCGGAAATGAATTCAGAATTCGTTTCCCCTATCACTTGGCTGCTGAATTTATTCTATTGAAATAGTAAAAATATAATTGATTCTCATTATTTTAAAATATTTCGCTATTATCTATGCAGAAGATTGATTTGAGGCTTTTCCAATTATAGTGGTAAAACAACATAAATTTCAATCCTCGTACTAAAACCAATTCTTCCAGATTGAACTGTGTGATACCTGGTACCGACTATGATTCACGTCTTTCGTCTCACGTCCTATAATACGGTCTTGCCATGCTGTAAGTGGACATGGGTATATTATTTTTAGAAAGATGGTGAGCGTCGCCCTGGTCGTATTCAACGTCGTAATAAATTCCGCTCTGATTCTGTTGGAAGAAGAACAAATCCAATTGTATCATCAATTACACCCAGAGAAACCTAAATAGCTGATTCAAGTGCTACAACGTGATAAGTCGACTTATTTCGAGAATGAGAAATTTTGAGGCAAAATACCGAGGAACCTTTTTTGTGGAGAACAAAGTTTTATACAAAAAAGCCTCTCAGCAGTTCTCGCACTCATTACTGAAATAATTCAGAGATTAACCACTGAGATGAGTTACGTCGACTTAAACTGTTTAATTAGATTCTAATTACGTAGTTATGTCGGAAATGTGTGGCTTTATAGAGATATGTCAAGAGACCTCCTTTGTGGGAAATTTCGTTAGGCATCAAAGAGTTTCTTAAACATTTTTCTCTGAAATAGCTCAGTAAATAATGATCTAATTAATGGAATTGGAGGAGAAAATAAGAAATCCACTCTTAATTGAATTAGATAATTATCTGTGAAAAATTGAAGATTCAAGGCCCGGCTCCATTATATGCCAAACGTTATCTAAATTGATTTTTTTGTTCGATTTTTATCTCGAATTTTCAACTCGATACCCCGTCACTCCGGGACCCCCGAAAATTCTGAATTTAAATTTTGAAAAAACTAGAACACAAATTTTAATATTTTGAAAGAGCGTTTTTAATTAATATTGAGGAATTATTTTAATACTGGTGATCACCTGTCACTTTTGCCGGGAATTGAAAACAGGAAAATCGCTTTTTCTTCAGTACAATTTTAATTGAGGAGATGAATCTGAAATGAGCAGAATATCCGTCAGCGGACAATTCAATTTAGAGGATTTTTATGTGTAGGAGAGTCAAATAATCATATGTACAAATGTTTTTCAAGTGCGAAAGATTTGTACATTACTTAAAAACATTTGTACACCCCCACATTCGCCAAAGATAAATCTTCTGCTGTTGAATCTTTCTCTAGTTTCAGCTTCATATTGAGGAGATTGGTGTAAGTGACTAGTAGTTCATCGTAAAAGTGTGATCAAAAAATTCTTAAAAATATTACAAAATTTTTAAAGAGCCTTTTTTCGTAAAATTATCTGGTTGCGCTGTGCCAAAGGATTTATTATTTTGTCTTTAAGCCTCCCCCTATGGTGGTGACTGACAGGCCGTCATTTGCTACGGTAATTATACATTATTCATATCTTCTCTATTGAACTCATTTCTCAATATTAATTAAAAGCGCTCGTTCAAAAGTTCAGACTTAAAAAAATTTTTTTTTTCAATCCAAATTCATAATTTTCGGAGATCTCTGAGTGACGGGCCATCGAGTTGAAATTACGAGTTAAAAATCGAACAAAAACAAGTGATCTAGATGACGTTCGGCAGATAATGGAGCTGGGCCTTAAGGGGAAACGGAACCCCTTTGTCTATATGAATTCTTAGAATTGTGTTTTCTCCCACAATTATAAATTTTTATCTATGAAACTACTTTATTGACTCGATCATTCCATTGTTGACTCAATGAAGTAGTCTGATAAATAACAAATAATAATTGCAGGAGAAAACACAATTCTAAAAGTTCAATTGGCGCAGGGATTCCGTTTCCCCTTAAGGGAAATGTTCGGAGAAACTTTCTTCGATTTCCGGATGTCCGAAGAAACTTTCTTCAATTCTAAGTCAAAAGTTGTTCAACTTTTGCCTCCGGGCAATAGTTAAAGTAGTACAAACATAACGGAAATTTTGCAGATGAAAATCTAAAATAAATTCTAAACGGAAGTTGATATGAATAAAAGCATTCTGGTTGACTTCGTGCAATTGGCAGTTTATTATTGAGAATAATTAATTCAAAAGTGGCAAAATAACACAGCGCCTTATAGAAAAAAAGAAGTTTTCGAGATTAGAGAGAAGATTAAAATGCAGAAAAATCTGAAAAAATTAGAAAAAAAGGTAATAAAAAATTTATAAATGTAATACGAAAATTATCGTCAGTTGCCAAAGTTTTGAGATAAATAATTTATGTTTGTGGGTACACCAAAACAACTATTCTTTAAGAAAATAATTATAGAGAGAATTTGATGAATTCATGTTTACTCCCGTCAGTGTTAGACCGCATGTAAGTGATTATGAATAATGAATAACTTTCTTTTCAGGCGTTTTAAATTTATTTTGCTTCGCTACACTCAACGGCTTACGTGGAGCGTGGATATACTACTTTAACGAGTTACTAATTGATTAAGTGAAAAAAAAAATAATGCCGCCAGTGCGCCGATGTCGAGCGTGAAGGGGAAGGGGGCGGGTTCCTCCGAAACGGATATCAGTACCCTTTGAGTTGATTTTAATTGGTTCAATGCATCGGAACTGATCTCCTCCCTCGCCACCACTCGTTTTTCAATGTAGAAATCATAAACTGTGACTAATATCATCTCAACGGTATCATTGGTCAACTTGTTTGATTAATAACTCGTTACCTATCGCCTGAATCCAGAGAGGAATTAGAGAAAGTCAGAGAGGATATTTTTGTACTGCACTGAGGAAGAAAACAGCAGAGTTCTCAAACTTTGGTACTTTCCTCCCCTTGAGAGGGATATAACCAAAAAGGAATAAGAAGAATTCTCAAACAAGCCTTACTTGTGCGAACAAAATCGTTTATTCAAAGCTATCAAAACGATTTTTTTGTGCCAAACGTGCGGAGCGTGCGCCGAGACTGAAAATTTTTATTTAAAAACATTTGGTCTTTTCAAAAAAATTGTATTTCTGTGCAAGCAAAAAATGTAATTTCTAGCACTACTTCTTTATTATTCGCTTCTCCCATATGTTTTTTGCTCCCGGCAAATACTCGTTTTATATGAAACGAGAGATAGTTTGTCGCTTCGACAATTCAATAATCACTGACAAAAACTAATTCTTAAATGACATAATATTAATTATATGACAGCAATCTTAGGTGATATAATTATAATAATTATTATATGACAGCAAACTTAAGGACAAAATATTTCTTGATAAACTCCCCTCTATAAAAGGTCTTGGACGAATGATCCGCCTCTTGAGCCAAATATTTCTTTATTGTTGAAAGCAGAGCAATTATTCATGTTTGAGACTTTCGAATTAGAACCGAACAATTATTTTTTAGTAATTTTCACCTAATAATTTTGTTGGCCCAAAAAAGACTTGTTCGAGAACTTGTTCGTTTTTCTCTCAGTGTGTTTCTCACGATTCCTCGTCTGGGAATTGGTATTACATACTTTGCAAACTCGGAAGCTCGAAAATCACTGCAAAACAATTTTGTCTCGGGCTGTTGCGATAGGGTTTTTTTACTCACATGTGGTTCGCCGGTCTTCACCTTCGGCTCCAACACCACACGAGTAAGAAAATTCCAAAAGCTAAAGACGGGACTTTACATAGCGTTCAACATCTTATGACGTCACAGGATATTGTTGGATAGGATTTTGGAGTAGGTAGGAGGGGAACCAGGATCCTTTTCGATATTAGTTTACAAAAAAATCTACTGAAAAATCGAGAGTCCAGACCGGGATTTGAACCCGGGACCGTCCGATTATGCATCGGGTGTGATTGGCCAGACCTGACCTTAGGCACCAGCTCCACACGAGTAAAAAACTCCATCGCAACAGCCCGGAAAAATAGTATTCCAATTAAAATTTCTCCCTTTTCATCCTTTCGAATTTCGGTCAATGTTTTACGAGTCATAAAAAGCAAGATGAATCATATTCACTATACGGAGAGAAAATTCTAGCAAAAATTAGTGTGCTATTCACTAACCCATGGAACCAAATCATAAGTCACCAAAAAATTCGGACGCGGCATTCGAACTTTTAAGGGGAGACCGCGGTGAAATTTGAAAGTCTCGACTCGGCCTTAAGAGCCATTGGATGACTTTTGATATATGAAGGGATATATAAAAAAGTGAGAAAAATTTCGGACTCGAACCGTTTTGCCCCGTACATTCACCAAAAACGTCATTTTTCAGGTTTTTAGCTTAAAAATGCTCCTTGGACGACAGTTTTCATCCGATTTCAACTTTTTTTTTGAAATGTTCGCTATACTCCAACGAACAAATCCAAGTATCCGTTTTGCTTTATATTTATTAGATCATGAGAACCGACTGTAATGGTTAGGTGGGTGAGGTGTTGCTCCGGCGGACATCCAAGCTAAGCAGCGCTGAGTTGGGTTAGTACTTGGATGGGTGACCGCTTAGGAACACCTCGCTCGCACAAAAATTGCGGGCGGTAGGTACGGTGTAGCGGCCTAGTGTTCTCCATCTAGTCAGTGTGACATGGATATATTAGGGCACTGCACAATCGGCCGGCTGTGCGACTGGGATTTTACATGGTTTCCCGTGCAATCCTAGCTCGAATGGGGCACAGCTAAGAGTAAGACGGCCATGATACCGCAGATAACAATGAGAGGAAAAGAAAGGAGGGGAGGCAGGCTAGAGGAGGGGTTTCAAATCGAGAATTCCTTCGATAAAACCAATGAAATAGAAAAATAAAATAATATTAGATCATGAGAAAATGTTTTTTTTTAGTTTTAATTTTTTTTCCTCTTTTTAGCAAATGCTAAAATTCGTTGTTTTCCGCCCAATTTTTTTGTTATAATATTTCGATTACGTATGATTACAACGTGGAATAACGAAAAACAACGAATTTTAGCATTTGCTAAAAAGAGGAAAAAAAATAGAAACTAAAAAAATCATTTTCTCATGATCTGATAAATATAAAGTAAAACAGATACTTGGGTTTGTTCGTTGGAGTATAGCGAACATTTCAAAAAAAAAGTTGAAATCGGATGAAAACTGTGGTACAAGGGGCATTTCTAAGGTAAAAACGTGAAAAACTACGTTTTTGTTGGATATACGGGGCAAAACGGTTCGGGTCCGAAATTTTTCTCACTTTTTTATATATCCCTTCATATATCAAAAGTCGTCTCAAAATGGCTCTTAAGGCCGAGCCGAGACTTTCCAATTTCACCGCGGTCTCCCCTTACGGGAATCTCACAGAAAAGTAAGATCTTCAAAAATTAGAGTGCCCCATTTGCATTTTTCGGTCGACGAAATTTTTCGGTTCGTATGGCATTGTCACGTATTTTTCTCTCCGTGTAGAAGATATATGTCCAGAAACCATCTTGGAATCTATAAAAGATAGTTGGTCTCTCGGAATACCCTTTTTTACAGTCCAATGAAATTTACGTACAATTCTTCATGAAAATTCGCTGCGAATTTCTCTTGACTACGAAGATAATCATCGAAAGGGCAGCCGGAAGTTGAGTTGATTTGTGTCATTTTACGACTTTTCATTTTATCAATTGCGTTTTACCAATTCAATCGAAAATTAATGATGGGTATTGTCTTACCGCTAGAGAGGACCTCGACTTTGGTCTGGGGACGTGGAAGCCACTGCTCTGAGGGATGAGGTCAGCCCTGTCTTTGTCCTGGGGCTCCGAATCCGAACTGTCTGGCTCTGGAAGGTGCCTCTGCCGAGTTCTAGGAGGCGCCTGGAGTCTCGGAAGAGGCACTGGGGGGAGGGTACCGTGTACGCTCATTGTGGGGTAACCGAAGACTGCTGAACTTGGTCTTGTAGGTCCCATTGGTTCACCCTGAGAATAATTATAAATTAGAAATTTACAAAATTAGGATCATCGTTGTATCGATCTATATTATGAAAATCCAAATCAACTTCTGGTGATGAAAATTTGATACTCATAATTAAAATTTCACAATTAAGGGTCACAAGGATCAAAATAAGGGTCATGAGCCAAAATAAAGGTTACAAGGGTCAGAATACAGGTCATAAGGGTCAGATTAAAGGTTGTGAGGGTCAGATTAAAGGTTGTGAGGGTCAGATTAAGGGTCAGAGGGGTCAGATTAAGGTTTGTGAGAGTCACATTAAGGACCACAAGGGTCATATGAGTCAGATTAAGGGTCACAAGGGATATAATGAGGGTTACGAGGGTCAAATTAAAGGTCACAAGAGTCAGAATAAGAATTATGGGAGTCATATGGGGGTTGGCGAGCGGAGCGAGCAAAGGGCATAGTCCCCTAGTTGTGGAATGAATTTGGTAGTGAGTGGCCTTAGAAGAGAATGTGAATGAGTTTTTTTGGTGGACATTTTCTCAACTACTGAAAATTTCTCTCTACATTTTTTTAAATTACTCATTGATAACATTATTCAATAATTTACAATCGAGATTAGTTTTGTTGATCTAAACGGTTTAATTAATTGTTCTTTCATTATGTATTCATCTCAAAAACTCACGGCTTTACAAAAAAATCTCAAAAGAACTTTTTATGGAAAATTTTATACACTTCCAAGAAAACATCTTGACAGTGTTTTCTTAAGGATATCCAAATATCTTTTACAGTTTGGTACTCTATAGAATCAACCATTTTCAGACATCAAATTTGCCACTCAAATTGCGTGAGAAAAAATTGAAAAAAAAAATCATGAATATTCAGCGTCATTCAAATTACAGTACATTTTGCAGATAATTGAAATAATTGAAATTGTTTAACAAATGATTTTCACAGTGAAAAATTGATTATTTATAAATTATTTGTCGAAAATGCTCGTAATTTTCAAAAATTGCAAATTTTTAATTATTTCATCAATCTTTCCCCAAAAGTCGACTTTCTAATTTTTTTCAGATTTTTCAAATGTTTTCTAACGATTCAATATCGAAATTCAAATTCAGACCTGCAAAGACTCACTGTAAAATGGCCGGAAACTTGAGGTAAAATGGGGCTCAAATGAAAGCTCTGATTTTTGACTGCAAAAGTAGAACGGCATTTCACTGGAGTAAAAATAGCCAAAGTACTTGGATATTCTAACGATATTGCCACAGAGTGTCAAAAATGCAAAGAAAATTCTGAAGATAATTCAGCCTTGAGGTTTTGAAATCTCTTACTCATCCACAATATTTCGAATGACTAGAAAACCGTTTACAAGATTATCCAATAGTAATGTTTGGAATTTAACATAGACGCTTATGGGGCGATGCTAGTTTTCCGCAAAAAAGTTAAGAAACGTAAACTCCTATTTTTCAATGTGGTCAGAATATGCTATAAATGAAAAAAAATATTGTGTGGAATTTTTGGTTTTTTAAATTTATTAATGAACAATTATCATTAACAAATTAAAACTTTTGATGTGATAGGAGGGATTGTGTAAATATTGGCAAACAAGAACTTGTGATTTAAGCGAATTTCAATTTTTGAGGCAAAGTTACGCCGCCATAATACTCTTGATTACTGTTTTTATTTCAAATGACTACATTATTATTAGTTATTCAGCTTTCATATTGAATCTCGATAAAATAAAGAATTTGAATGGTTTTTTACATACTGCGTATAAATTTGCTGTTGCCATATGATCAGCCAAATGTCCCCACATGTAAGGAGGCATATTTGAGGGTGGTCCTTGTTTAACTGAAGCTAAAGTACCCATCGAACCAACACGAGCTAATGTATTTGGCATAGTTCCTGGCATACCTCCTTGCATATATCCATAAACCGGAGAGCCCATTGCCTTCTGTTCCCTCGACCATCTTCGACTACAAAAGAATAAATAAAAATAATAATGTATATAATAATGAAACGAGAGCAATGAAAAGAAGAGTGAATCATTATCGAAGAGGAAATGAAGTGGCTGTGATTCGAGGTGAAATTAGAGTAGGAGTCTCACCTCCACATAACGAGGCACACGAGGGTAAGAATTATTATTATCAGAGCTGCAACGGATGCGCCAATTGCTACGGCAACAACTTCTCCATCAATTTCACATTTTACTCCATAATAATTTCCAGCACATCTGCAAAATACAAAAAATTAAGATAATACAAATTGAAGATGTTTAGCCAGAGTCGGTAAATTGTCGGTAAATGTGTTTTTTTTTTCATGGTCAAAAAAAATTCTGTAATTTTTTCGGCTGACAGCAGACCATATAAAACTAATTTTTCTAGCGTTAAAAAAATTAATCGCAATAGTCTCGGCAGAAATGAATAAACTCGTTTTTCCTTATACACGGGCTCTTATGAAATTTACGTTCAAATTGATAATTCACCTACTAAAAGAGTAAAAATAGAAATAAAAAGAGAAGGTAATGTATAAAATCATACTGAATCCAATGGCCAGAGAAAAATCTGGGGTACCCGGGCAAAAAGAGGAAATATTTGAATGACTCTATCTCATATATGCGCATGTTGGCGCATGCATTTGGTGCATTTTGTCTATTTCATGTCGAAATAATGAACATGGGTTGGTGGATTGAAATTTGTCTCAAAGTGAAGGGAATATCTTCGCCTCAGTTTAAAAAATCAATTTTTTTAAGTACTTGCGATTTTGGATAAATATCCTTAATTAGGAGAAATATTCTCATTCTAGATTTTGAATGGAAACAGAGCGGATAAATAGATTTGGAAACTTTTGATGATTATCTGTGACTGATATTCGTGAGTACTAAATCATCTCAAAGATCTAAGACAGTCGTTAAGATACGTTTTTTGCAGACAATTTCCTTCATTACGAAGAAGCTCATTTCCTTGATTACGAAGAACTGCCCATTTACGAGACAATTGTGAAATGAGTAGGGGAGAGTGGGGCAAAATGAAACAGTCGAAAAACGACTGTTTGACGCAATTCAAGCAGAATTTTTTTTTTTATTAAATATTTTTTCGTATCAACTTTTGTTAATTAACTTTTTTCTGTTCGTGGAAGTACTGATGAGAATAATAATTTTCATTCGGGAGATTCGGAAGTTTTGACGGGAGAAGATTTTGTCAATGGATTAATTGAAATGAAAATGAAACAGTAAAATCTAAAGTTCAGAGTAAGACCCAGGGGGAGACCCCAGAGGGGGAAAAAAGAAAATGTGATGCTGAATTTCAATCGAATGAAAAAAGAAGTGTGATCGACCTGATCTAATCAATTGAATTATAAGACGAACAGAAAATTAATATTCTCATTAGTACTCCCAATAATAAAAAAAAGTTGATAAACAAAAGCTAATAAAAAAAATTTTTTCGCTTGAATTTCGTCAAATAGTCATTTTTTGGCGGTTTCATTTTGCTCCACTCTCCCCTATCATAAGACATCTAGGTAATATTTCTCCACAATTTTTGCCATTTAACTATCCATATGATATGAGGAACATGGATACGACAAGGACAATAGCCCTTTTTTCGAGTTTTTCATTTTTCAAATTCCACTGTTAAACAGGGGCCAATCGAAAATTAATTGATTCTTTTTTTCTTCAATGGATAATAATAAGACTCCTCTTTCGGGGTATTTCAATTTGTGATTTCCATATGGAGGTGAGAAAAAATTTTTTTTTATGAAAAATTCGTTTTTTCGACATTAACGGCTATAGGCGGGGTAAAATGGACAGTGGGGCAATACAGACCCCGTGACAAACTGGGACTCCTGTTAAGTTTGAGGTTTTACACAAATGATTAAATTCTCTACACTTATCAATAAAATATTCAATTTTAAGCAGGTTGAATATGCAATTATAAACAGACAAATCCATGGTGGTCTGAAGAACAGCAAGTTAAATGGAATCTAAAAAGCTCAACAGATTTAATTCATCATTATCTAATGAATATCTTGTCATATGACAAGAAAAATGAGATGAATTCTATCTTTGAATTCTACTGGGTATGAGAAAATGTTCAAGTGGCCCGGGGTGGGGGAGGGGATCAATTGTGGGTTTCAAAGATCATGCCCCCTTCGGGATCCGATAAACGACACAGAAGGAGCAATGCGTTGGCTCACGAGGTTTACAAGGGACAAACACAAGGGACGGGCTAAGTAATCAAACAGATGGAACGTTCTCAAGGGCAAAACAATTTCTGAGGTTTACAGGAGAAGGGCAAGGGTTGAAGTGCGAAAATCAAATGTGGCAAGGGTCCTACCTTGCAAGGGTTAAACCTCATAACTCGTGAGGCTCCGACCTCGTAAGAATCATAACTCGTGAGGGTCAAACGATGACCAGAGTCCAACAAGAGCAGCAGGCAGGACAACCTTAAGGATTAAACAACTGCGAGAGTCAACCATACCTGGAGATTTCCCGGCTTGCCTCTGCTGTTTAACCCTTGTGATCGCTTCACCCTTGCAAGTTATGATCCTCGCACTGTTGGAAAAAATTGACAATTCATAGACGCTCAACTAGTAATTTTCATGAGGAAGACATTGAATTCGTGTCAGGGGGCAGAATCACGAAACTTCAGTTTTCACTGAAAATTAAATGAAATTTCAAATCTTTACGCAGCAGGAAGATGAGAATTCCCTGACTTCCTAGAATGTAAAATGAAATCATATGAACATTCTGTACCAAATGACGCTCAATTATCAATATATTGAAATTCAAGAATATATTTACTTGAATTTTCTCGATTTCTATCAATTTCTACGGCAGCATTGAATTGAAATTCACAGTTTTCATTGATTTTTACATAAAGTTTTGAATTTTCAATGCCAAAATTCCTTGGAAGATAGGTGGAGTTATAATGAGATAAAAGTTTCCGAAAAGTGTACCGAAAATTTCGGCCTGAATTTTTTAACAGTGTGCGACGTTTGATTCACGAGATATGACACGCGCGACATTTGACCCTCGCGAGGCCTTTTCTTTAATATAACTTCCTTTTTCATATGTAATCTGTAAGTCAACGTTACATGAACAAAGAACACTGAAATCATTTGTCTTATTGGGAAACGAAAGAAGCCACAGGGGTCTCATTTTGCCCCGGAGTCTCTTCTTGTCCCCAGATCTGTTTTGCTCCACCTGTAGCCATTAATGTCGAAAAAAAAATTCTTCGTGAAAATTTTTTTTTCTTATTTCCATATGAAAATCACATTTTGAAATACCCCGGAAAAGTTGTGTATTATTATTATTATCTATTGAAGAGGAAAAGAATCAATTGATTTTCGACTGGCCCCTGTGTATCAGTGGAATTTGAAAAATAAAAAACTCGAAAAAAGGGCTATTACTTATCCTCGCAATACTGTCGTATTTTTCTTTAAACAGTACGTGAAAAAACGAAAAAAATCTTTTTTTATTTATTAGAATCCGTCAATTAGTTCGCAAGATATTTTTTTTCAAAAATTTGAGTTTTTGACGCATGTCGTAGACAAACATTTGATGTTAAAGGCGAGAAAATTTAGAGAAAGCATGTACTTCTGTAGTATTTGACTGTCAGCATGTCAATTCAGGATTCTAAGGACCAAACAAACTGAGGGTGGCTGAGTTGACATGGAATGTCCCATATGTGAATAGGGGAATTAGAAAGAATTGAGCTTCATGCAAGTTCCCTATTCCCAACCCATCATTCCTTTTCGTCACTACGCCCGATAAACCGCGATTTAACCGAGCGAAGCGAGATTCGAAAACAGCGATTTAACTGAGCGAAGCGAAGTTACAATGGCGGTTTTCGGGCCGAATGATAAAAAGTATTCTTCGACACAAGGCCGTGTAAACTTTCGTATTCACCAGAAAAGTTCCTCACGGCCTAGTGTCGAAATGTACTATTACCCTCATTCCCAATACTCACGTGCAATGTTCCACATTTCCCTGGTACGAGCACGTCCCCCGGTTATTGCAATGCGAAGCAGGGCACGACAGGCACACCCTTCCGGCCTTCTCTGGATCCTCCGAATGCGGGTCCCTCAGTCCCGCTTTGCAAGCACAAACAAATCCTCCCCAAACGTTGCTACAAACGGCCGAAGAATGGCAATCATTAAGCTCAGTCGAGGCGCATTCGTCAAGATCCTGGAGATTAGAGATGGACCCAGCTGGTGTTTTAACAAATACAGCACTCTTGCCGATATTATTATTCCGTCTGTGAATGACCCCCAAAAGTTGTTTCTGCAGTTCTCCAGCGAGTGAAGGTCTCGCGGTTCTGGTTTCAAACGTCAATTTGACGGTAGCATTAACGAACACTCCTCCCTGTCCTTGAGAAACATCACCCTGGTAAATTCCATTGATGGACGAGCCCATGTACTCATCTGTGAAGGGCGTCATTGACATTGCAGACTCGATAGCTACATTAGACTCATAAGCAATCTCTTGATAAGCCTCGGAGTTCTTGTCCAATAAGTTGTTACTCCAAACGACTTCCTTGTCGTAAATCCTGTCGACTCGGATGGAGACAACGATGCTAATCACTCTTTTGCACGGCAGAGTCCTGACCAATCTGGCGAAGCCAGGCTTGCATTGACAGGCAGATACCCCTTGAACAGTAGCGCAGGCCTCGTGTTGGCTGGCATCGCAAGTACTGGAATCACCGACTATGCAGGTGTCGATTCTGACGATATCCGTGGTGGTCTTCCTGAAGACGGGACGACCGGTGGTACCGTAGGCGTGTCCGGGGACTGGAAGATCTGGCTGGGGCACTGCGTAGCCGGTTCCGAAGACTGGCGGCTGGGTTCTGGCTGGAGGAAAGACAGCTTTTGTGGGGGATATTGTTTCTGGAGTGTTGTCGAAGAGGTTCAGATGAGTGCGTTTTCCGTCGATGCTGACGAATCCTTGACCTGGAAAAATGGAATTATTTTTCGTCACGAGTCCCTTTCGTTTATAAATGACGAACAATTTTTCTCATCACGTCGTCCGTAAAATATTACTTTACGGATGATGGTGTGACGTGTGGTGTCTGACACACGTTGGATTAAATATTATTTTAATATTTTCAACTCGGAGAATGTTTTAGAACCGAGGATCATCAGCAAGGTAAGCATTCTCATGGGTGTTACAGAAGTCCGACTTCCGGAAGGAAGACGTTTGACTGTTTTGGGACATTCTCAATGGTAATGCCAACACAGCTTTGGTCGTACAAAACCGTGAAAACGCTTATTTAATTTTTTTTATTGTTATTTTACATCGCTTCGACTCGGTTGAGTATATTGCGATGATGATCAAGACTTTAAATGGTTAGATCTCACCATTCTACCCGACCGGGATTTCAACTCGGAATCTTGCGCACGTGAGGTAACGACATCTAAACATTTTAGGGGCTGCAGCTTCTGTGATGCCCCTCGGTAAGACAGAGTACGGACGAAGTAGAATCGAATGGATGTCGACTGCTCGCCAAAAATCTTATAGCGCCGCGCGATACCTGACTCATTATCAGTTTGATTTTATCTTCAATTATTATTCTCAGTTAATTATATTAATTATTTTAACTGGTGCTTCGTTATTGAGAAAAAACTCTTATCAATTCTTCCCTAAACATCCCCAAATGGGCAAACTTCCTGTCAGCTTATACCGAGACTTTTGTCGGCTTTAGTTTTCAAATCGAAAGACGACTTGATTAACCCGTCAGTAGGCGCGCGGTTCCACCAGAATTCTTGAGGCGCACGATTAGGGGAATCCCTCATCGGCTTCTCGTAAGAATAAAGCCAAATATTGCCACAGGCGGCGCTGTGCGGGGTTCAGCGGCACGAATCCCGTACCCGTAACACGTGAAAAATTTCGGCCGAGCCGAAGAAAATATTTTTTTTTCTACTGAACCCTGACTGATAGACGACTTTTATCACCACCAGACTCAACTAGAAGAGTTACTTGAGGCATTTAAAAAAATGTAGTAGAATATTTCCGCTTTTAGGGCATATTTTCTATGGAGTGAAAATTTTTGTGAGGGAAACGCTTATAGCGCGTCTACTGGCGGGTTAAAGGAGGACGAAAACTTTCCACGTCACAACGGAATTAGAAATATAGTTCGTTACTCGATGAAATATATATTTTGATGCTCAAAAAAACTCGCAAAAACAGGTCCTTTTACATTGGGTACTAAAATTATTGGAATGTCACCAACTCTTACCTTCAACCGCTGACGTCAGGATAACATCTTCCCCTCCCCCTCCATGAGGATTAACCGGCACCCTCACTCCCTCTCCAGAGCCACCCCCAGGTCCCTGGATCACTGACACCGTCACATCGAAAATATCCCCGATTTGATGATGCCTTGACGGTACATGCGGTCGCTGTGTCGTGAAAACCTGTTTCTTCGTGTAATCCAACGTATCATCGAGCACTATCCCAGGTCTAGGGTGATATGCATGAGTGTTGACACTCATCGAGGGCTTGTAATATCCGGGTACACCTGTTGGGCGATCAAAAGCAGTCGGAGAAGCTTCGACAGTACTCGAAGTAGTGGAGCCTATTGAATTTATTGATAGGCCTTTCGTCGGAGTCGCCCGATGGGCTTCATTACTACTAGAGCTTGTAAGACTCCCTTGAATGGTCTTACTGGGCTCCAGGCTCGACTTAATGGTGCTTGAGGCTTCAGAGTTCTTTTCCAGGGGAACTATCGACGGCTGAATCTCTACGGTTGTTCTTGTTGGTTCGATCACTTGAATTGAGGAACTGGTTTCAATCTTCAGGGTGGAAATTGTCGAGGTGGTGGTGCTGAGGTTGCCAGAGCGGCTACTGGAGCTGGACGACTCTTTGACTTTTTTCCTCGTCGTCTCCAAGGGGACGACCGAGTTGACATTCGCTTCTGATTGCGAGGGAATGGGAATCGGTTGCAGCTCTGCTCCAAGCACTAGAGTACTCGCAGGATCGATTTTCTCTGGTTTCAAGGGGGGCTGGAACCTCTGGGGTTTCTCTGTCAGGTCTTCAAATGGCTCAGTCGGATTTTCGTGGACAGACGGAGTCGTTAGATCATTACGGTGAGTGTTGTCAGAACTCTGTGTCTTATCGTCTTTGTCGAAGAAAAAGTTCGGCTCCTGAGGGGGTAACGGCTTGTAGGGGGGTATGGGACGACGGTTCGGGGGAAAGTTAGGACGGTTCCAAGGGCGTATGTGAGGGGGGCGAGTAGGGTGACGCTCCGGGGCGGGGGGGAGTTGGTTGACTGAAGGACGCTCTGGTGGCGGGGTTTCGAAGGGGTATGGGTGGTCGGGAGGAGGAGGCGGTGGTGGGTTCATCCCAGGGGTGTCGAAGTCCGGGGGGAGGGGTGGGAGGTCGGAGATTCGAGGTGGGCCGCGGTTGTTTATCCTGGAATCAAAGGAAGAGGGAATGTTAACGAATAGATTTGTGCAAGAGGTAAAAAATGATGAGTCAACTTATCGTCGATTGAGTACAAACTCAACCCGAATGTTTCTATCCATAATAAGTTCCGTTCAGAATTTATTCTAGACTGTAATTTCAAAATTTGAGTTACGAGATCGAAGGCGCGCTCCGAGCGCCTATCACTATGATTGATTTTATATGATTCATCCCGTTATTATTGTAAGTTGATTTGAATCAATATGTTATTTCACGTATTCGAATTTCTATAGTATATTACTAAGGAGAAATTCGTGGGAAATGATGAAAACTTCTTTTGAAAATCCATGAATTTTTTTTTAATGAAAAGGGATGGAAATTTCTATCGAGGATTGGTCGGAGATACAACGAAATCCATGAAAACTTCAATTGAGGATGAACACATTTCCTGTTGGAAATGATGTTGGTCTCGAAGATCAGAACATAATTCAATGTTAATTTATACGGCCGTTATCGATGGAAAACCATGAATATCTCGGATACTAAATACGATCAAGTCGGTTCCTTTTATGCAGACATATAAATATATATAGAATCTACTCAAAGATATAACTCTTTGTAGACATAATTTTTGACTTTTACATTTTTTTCGCTGTTGTCTTGTGAAAACTTTCTATGGATCTCATGATCGAACTCCCGAAAAAGCTGAATATCAGTATAGGGAAGTGGTAAAACGGTTTAAGTCAACTTATCTCCCAGTTGAGTTTTTGAGGAATATTTCCGAATCTAAAGGAGATAGAGAAATTTCCGTAATTACATTTGTTGTAGCTCTCAATCGGCTCTACAAAAAAAGGTTATAACATAAATTGCTATCTCCCTTAGATTCCGACATATTCATTAAAAACTGGTCAATAATCAAAATTGACTTGTATCGTTTTACCACTTCGCTACCGATATAATTGTCCGTGATTGAAAACATCTCTCCGTAGATCTACACCAACATTACCAACATCATCAATAAAATTAGTATCATCATCATGCAGGCATGCAATTTCTCTTTCAAAACATTCAGGAATAAAAGTGTGACATCTCCTTTTTATATAAGAGAAGAAAGAATAATCCTACAACTTTGAAACCCAGTACACACTGAGAGAACAAGTGTTTTTTGAGAAGTACTTCTTTACTTGTATTAAGAAATTCGTGGCTTGAAAATTACCAAGCGCACAATATCTCACACTAAGAAAAAAAATCTTACGCCAAGAAAATAATACATTACATGCCCGAGCCTTGGAAAACAGATCACCGTCCCCCACGTGCAAGATTGCCTTCCTAGCCGAAGGCGAGGATGGCAAGCACGTGGGGGAAGGTGATATGTTTTCCACGGCGAGGTGTGTATATTAATTTTCGTGTCGAGGGACCTGAAAAACGCGCCGCGCCCCACGAAATTGGCGTTTTTTAGGTCCCGTGACACGAAAAATTTTATACTTGTCCGAATGATGAGGCCAATTTCTTCATATCAAGAAAACGAGTTCTCATATCAATTAAAGTGGTTTTTGCATTGAAATTTTTTAGAATTGAGAGTGACAAACTATTGAACGAATTAATTCAATTTTACTTGGTTTGAGAAATTGCTTTCTTGTCATCAAGAAATTGTCCTCGTCTTTAGGACAAGGACAAAATTACTTGACGAAAGTTTTTATTTTCTTAGTGCAAGATATTTTACTCTTGAAAATTTTCAACCCGGAAATTTCTTGATATAAGTAAAGACGTATTTCTCAAATACCTTTGTTTTTGTCAGTGCAATGTTCAGATATTCAATAAGACCTTGCTTGTGGAACATTCCCATATTAAAATTATGACTGAGTCTTGTTCAGCCGATCACTGATATTAATTTGGCGTCTCTTACTGGTTTGATCACTGGACGATTCATCTTAATTGCTCGATTAATTATAAATAATTATCAAAGCAGAAGAATATCTTTAAATCATAGACAAGAGCGTTTTCTGTAGGCGAGGAATTTTTCTAATAGGAAGATCGTCTGACTTATTATCGCAGGATCTTTCATTGTTGGATTAATTTCAACTTTCATAACATGACGGAATGTTAGTTCATTACATTAATATAAAACTTTAATGTAAACAATAAAATCGCAGAAAATTTTAGTCTCAAAAAACAGCATGCAATCCTGCAATTAGCATTTTATTTTCATCTCTCCTGAGAACAGCAGAATATAAATTTTAATGAGGAATTAAATTAAGCAAATAATTAAAAAATAATTGTAGCTGTAACTGAAAAGAACTAATTATGATATAAAAATTAAATAAGAGGCCATAATGGTGAGTCAACGTTATTCAAATCATCGTAAAAGAAGAATGTAAATGGGAGAAAATCAAATAAACTCCTATAAACCGATTAAATCGTAGAAAAAAATTGAGGAATGGAAATAAAAGCTAATAATAGCTCGTGATGATGTATTTTCCATCGATTTTTATCTCCTCTTGAATATGAAAATGGATCAAAAAATGAACAGAGGATTAACGAATAAAGAGTGAAAGCATTGGAAATGAAAAATTGAGAAGAATGAAATTTACGACCAATGATAATACAATTTTAATTTTATTTTACCTAGTCGCTTGGACGGGTTTATGCCTGAGGGTATTGACAGCAACGTTGACATTTCCATTGAGCAATTTAACGATACCAGTTATGATATCCTGGATATCCGGATTCGCTTGTCGATTGGTGGGTATCTCAGTTTGCATGCTCGGTTGGAGCGTGCGATCATTATAAATCATCGGTGATTCTTGGCGTCCCTGTCGCTGTGGGACTGATTCGACTGGCTGGTGGGGCTCCGCCGCGATACCTCGTGCTTGCGGAGCCCCCTGGGCTTCCCCCGAGAGTCTTGTCCCCGTCGCCGACACGCTTCTGTAAATATAATTAGATTAAAACGTCGCTTCACATCATTTTAAATATGTATTTCATTGAGAAGATGGATTTTTTTGATTCATGAATGAATTTTTTCAACATGTAGATTATGTTCTCGCTTCATTTTGTGAACAATTTTAGAGGGAAAATATTTGGAGAGAGATTCGACTTGGTTGTTGGAGTGGATGTGACCCATTGGTTGGTCGAACCAATGACTTCCCCACAAAAAAAGGAAATTCTGAAAATTTTATCCAATTAAATGAACAACTGCTGAGACGATTTTCATTGAAATTTAGTCAGCCTCCAGTTATATCGGAATGCATTTTATGTACAAGAAGAAATTCAGTAGTGAAGAGGTCAAGCGGTTTAAGTCAATTCCATTCTAGCGCCAGTTCTCGATGAGTATCTCAAATTATAAAAGAGTTGGCAAAATGTTCCTAAAAATCTTTTTTATAAAGAAAAGTGAAGACTATCGATAAAGATCTTACAAAAATTTAGCTATTTTTCTTAAATTCCAAGTTATTCAACAAAAACTCAACTGGGAGCCAAGTCGACTTAAACCGATTGACCACTTCACTACTAAATTGAACTCTATCATCTTTTTAGAAAGAATTGTTGGGTTTTCAAAAAGTTTTTCATGTTTTCTTTTGTATTCTTCCTGTTTTCTTCATATTACACCTTTGTTACGAATAATTAAAAAAACCGATGAGACGATGACACTTGTTCCAAGCGGCAGGATAATGTATCAATTGCCAAAAGAACACTTTTGGTCGAACCATTCGTTTGGAAGACCTATAGTGGAGTAACATTTCGCTCACATACGGATATACGGAAATTTTTTTTATTTATTATTTATGTACGGACATTTCTTCAAAAATGAAGGAAATAAAAATCTTCAATGTGAATGCTTATTAAGCATTTTGAACTACGGATTTATGACTCTGGACTAAAGCGAGCGGAGTTGGACTGGAACGGATGTACGCTCCTTACAAAAAAAATCTTCGATCCGCGCGCGTAATCGAACCCCGTATTGGCAACATTTTGCATTCAGTTCGAGATTCAGTTACTAGATTCAGTTAAATATACTCAACCTTATAACCACCCGCGTTTGCTTATTGTGAGAGAACACTTATCAATCCCCCCTTAAGGATATCCAAGTAGTTCAGGCAATTTTTTCTGGGGGAAATCCCCTTCAGAGTTTATAGACTAGACCAAGAGTATTTTTTAGGCACATCCCAGGTAAGAATTGACGATAGAAACAGGGCTCATCTAGCCCTGAACCAAGGCTCGGAAATGCTCAATAAGGGGTGGGGCTCAGGCTTGGATCAATCCTCCTTCAGCCCTAAAATGATAACCTCGTTTCAGGCTTAGTCTGCGAGCCTTGAACGAGGCTCGGTGCCAAGGCTTGATTCAAGCCTTGAATTACCAAATTTTAAAGGCTCAATCGAGCTTCGGCTAAATAAACTGAAGTATTGTTTACAGATATTTGTATAAACAATTTCTTATTGCTTCATAACCCTTTTTATGAATTTAGAGTAACCTATGAAAGAGAGTGCGCTTCGACCGTACATCACTGTTGCTAAGCGTTGTTGGTGATTGTGATTGTTGGTTAATTAACAATGGATGGGAAAAAAATTATTATCATCATTAGTTTTTATTAATTATTCGTCCTGGATTATTACCGCGCACCTGGAAATTGAAATACAATGGAATCAAACATTTAAAGACAAGTGTAGACAAGCGCGCTATCCACTGGGCTACCTGCGACTTCGTAGGATGATACATTTTTTTCGAGTATAAAAATTCAACTTGCGTTCGTGTTATTTTGTTGTTTTATTGATATCCTAATTAAACTTCCTAAGCTTGAATGAATTATGGGTCCAATGGATTTATGAGTTCAGAATCGATTGATTAATTAATTATAGATAAGGATAATAATAATTATGTAGCCACGTGCACAAAGAGCTGCTCTACGCCTGGCCTGGGGTTAGCTTAGATAACTTGGCGGAAAATTATAGCTATGTTTGTAGATGATGATAATGTTTTCACCACCATTAGCTGATGAGTATTGATATACAAATTGAGGAAATTAATCGGAAGTAACTTTAATTTTCGAGGCCTTGCTGAGCCCTGAATAAGCCTTGACGTACTGAGCCTAAATACTGAAAGCCTGGACTAGGCCTGAATTGAGCCTCGCCAATGGCCCCTTTAATCATCCTCATTTGAAGCTCAAGTGAACGGTGAAACCAAGCCTATCCCAGGCCTGGATAACTGAGCCTCACCAACCCTGGGCTCATACAGGCTTGTTCTCATCGTCAGCCTATGTAATTCTTACCTGGGCAGTATAAACTTTAGTTTCCGAACATATTTTCGAGAAAACGATTTTTGAAAGAATGAAATTTAACACATTGCGTCCATAAGAGCTGTATACTCCTACCTTCAATCCAATAGTTCATAGTCTTAAAGCGTTTTCTCGTACACATAACCGTATATGACTTTGTTCGTTACACTCTCTAGTTTTTTTGCGACATTAAAAAACATAAGTTTTCGGACAGATAATTGCAAACAATCAAATTAAAAGCTTCTTGATTGATACGACGGCCATATTGGGTGGTTTGAACCCGTGCGTTCCTGACGTCTGGCAACAGTCCGCTCAAGTGACTACTCGGACCGAATTTACGAGGTTATATACAACACATGTGCAGTGTTGCCGTATAATCATCAGAGGTTAGACCAACGAGAGTCAAGTGTGAAATTGAATAAAATATTGTTCACAATATTCATTGAAGAAATTCCCGAAAAAATGTATTCAATAATGAAAAATCCGAAAAAGTATGGGGACGGCAAGATTTTCGACAAAAGTGAAATCTTGCTTGAAAAAAAGTTGCCAATTTGAACGAAGTACTTGGATATCCTTAATCCTAGTCTGGTCATCAAACGCATCCCTGCGACTTTGGTCACCTGCGCGGGGATTCCCCGTCGTGTTATTTATGCTTTAGCGTTGCCGAATTCACTCTACACTGCCCAGGCGCGTTTAGCGAGTTTCCGGCAACGTCGTGTCATGGGCAATTACATTTAATGTGGAAAAAAATAATTCATTTGTTCGAAATTATTTGTTTTTTTTAGAAATTTTGGGGGATATCTTATTTAAAAAATTATTATAATTTTTTAGACACTTCAATTGACAAAGTTAATTTTTTTCGAATTTTTGCGGTTAGTCAGTCAATTGTAATTAAAGAAAAACGACGCGCGGCGGGGTTTCCCTCATAGTGTGACCAATCTAGGGTTAAACATCCCTAAATGGGCAAACTCCCCGCGAGCTCATACCGAGACTACTCCGACTAACTACCGAGGCTACAGTTTCTAGTGATGTTTTCATCAAATTGTGAATCTTCAGTGACACAATGTCTTGAAATTTCAGTATAGAATTGTCACTTGATAAACATATCCAAGAACTGAATTTTTTGGTAGAATTTGCTAATAGTGTAAAAATTAGGATCCGTAAAAATTGAAACTTCCTTCTCTCTATGAGGCTTTTTAAGAAAGTCTTCTAATATTTTCTCCTATCGTCATTCACTGTCAAGATGATGAATAAACTAAAATTGATAAACCCACTCCTTCTAATGTCCCACACGGAGAGAAATTTTTTAGAAAAATTCTAGTGCTAGCACGGGAAAAGAGGCATAAAGTGACGGCCAGGAAAAAATTCTAGTGCCGGCACTAGAAATTTTATTGGAGAAAACGTGAATTTTTCCCCGTATTTCTGTAAAAATTTCACAGAAATCCCCAGAAATTTTACCAGAAATACCAAGAAATTTTATCTTAACAGCACTAGAATTTTTCACAGCCGGTGAATTGTAATTTTTTCCAGTACTCGTATTTTTATTTTTCTAGAAAATTTCTCTCCGTGCAAAAACCGTCCCAAAAACCGCTTTTGTTATCCGTTCTCTGAAGTGTTGTATAAACGATGTTTCATTCAAATTATAGGAAGTACACAGTTATGTACTCTCATTAGACCTTCAATGAATATCAACGGATAAATGGTAATTAGATAATATAGCACCTCCATTTTTTTCAGGATACTGATAGGTAAATATTATAGTTTTTATATTGATCTTGAAGTATTTCGACGTATATTGGGCCGGAAACTGGTTGCTATAAATGAATTTACCCTCTTTGAACTATCACACTTAGTAACACGGATGCTCATGTAGATGTACGGGAGCCATTCTACGCTTTCTCTTCCAAAAGCCGTTTTTTATAATTTCAATTGTGAGATGTTTATATAAATTCAACGTGTAGTGAAGCACTTATTCTTAAAGTATCAAGCTTGACCAGCACTTAACATTATCCAGGGTACGCAGCTGGTATGAACCCCACAAACAGACCGCAGGGCAAAATGGACCACTGACAGAAAATTGGTAGTTTTTATTTATTTTTCTTTCCTTCAAATCAGGAACACTGAATGTGTTGAATTAAAAGTTAGTTTTTTGGATCGTAACCGTCACGGGGGTTTTATAGACAACAAGTATCGTTGAACCGCAATTTGATCAGATTTGCTAATCACCTCAAACCACAAATGGCTTTGAATTTTTGTTTTTGCTAATTGAGTCCGACTCAAATTTCTTATTGATTTCAATTTCCTTGTTAAATTGATTATATTGATAACAATTCCTTTGTTAAATGACGAATTAATTCAGTTTCCTCGAAAAATTCTTTGGAGTAGTTATAATCTAATCTAATAAAAAAATTTAATCTAATGAAAAAATCTTCACGAAATCCCTTCCCCATCTCCCATGACAAATCATTCATTTTTACTTACTCATGATACTCCGGGGGTTTCACCTCGATATTATTCTCATCAATATGCTCCACATGTTTGGACGCAGTCACCTCAGCATCCAAAGGGCTCTCATGACTCGTATCCTCGAATCTCACCTTGGAGGTCGATTTTTCTCCACTCCCATGACTCCTCGAGCTCTCTAACTGAATCACAGGCTGTGTGCTAACAAAATCTCTCGATCCCTCATCGCCCTCACGAAAAGACTCTAACGACGTCGTTTTTTCCGGTGCAAATGAACTTGCACTGAGCACCACATCCTCTCTGGAAGCCCTCGAGGACGTTGGCTCGTTCTGAATTCCCGTCACACCTGAAATGAAACGTTTTTTATCGGCTTTATAGACGGGTGTTTGCTTATATGGGAAGACTGCCAAGGGGCAAAGGAGCGATCGGTATGTCAACGGTACCAGGATGCCGTGTGTGTGATTCCTGATGATGAGGGTGAAGAGGGGGGGGGGGTGGAATCTTTGGAGATTACGCTAGACTCTTATTTTCTACTGCGATCAAAAACCTTGATCCTGGTTTCCTGGTATGTAGTGAGAGCATTGCCCCTTGGGCGTGACTCTATCGTTCATTCTTATGTTTTAGTCATGAGTTTTTTTAATCGTTGGATACGAGGTACAAGGACACGAGGACACTGACTCGCAGGGTCTTAGGTCAGCACTGAACGTCCCTCGTCATTTTTCACTATTTTTTAAAACAAGAACGAAGGTGATCGAAGGCGCTCCGCGCGCCTGACAATCTGATAGATTTTATATGATTCATCACATTATTATTTACTCCGAAGCTCTTTCGGTTATAGACAAATTCTTTATCAAGTGTAACCTCCGCATATAATCAATAAATATGTAGTAAAGCAATGTAAAAATAAAATGTATGAATGTCACCGATAGTGTAAATAACCTGGATATGGGTTTTATATTTTAAACCAATAAAATAAAATAAACATTATTATTTGAGTTGATTGGAATCAATATGTTCTTTCACGTATACGGATTTCCATGCTATTACTAAGGAGAAATTCGTGGGAAGGAATGAAAACTCCTATTGAAAATCCATGATTTTTTTTTATTCCAAAGGGATGGAAATTTCCATCGAGAATCAATGGGAGATACGGCGAAAGCTATGAAAACTTGCATTGAAAGCAAAGGATTTTCCATAGAAATCTATCGAAACTTCTGTTAAAAGACTTTGGAAAATTCTTTGAAATCCATGAAAACTTCAATTGAGAATCAATACATATTTCGTTGGAAATCATCAATACCAACATTACCACCAAAATCGGTATCATCATCATCATGTATGCGATTTCTCTTTCAGACATTTAGAAATAAATGGGTGACATCTCCTTTTTATATAAGATTACTTCTTCATTCTTGTTCTTAGGATATAGAGTCGGCAGAGTAAATTAATAAAGAATAATGGAATGAATACGTACAAAAGGTAGGTAGTACCACGGGGTTAAATGGGGGTTAATGTTTTGCCCAAATGTTTTGCATCCCCATCATTTTCCCGAAGCACCTCTTCATTTTGGCCATAGGGTTCAATGTGTTTTTTCTTATTGCCCTCTGTTTTTATTATTATTTCTGGAGTCTTTTATTAGGGAAATGATCAATTTCAAAATAACTGAAAACGTAGGATAAACATCCTTAATGATAGGTTTTTCTTGGGAACAAGAAACATCACACTAAGAAGACAGGAGTCTTTGAGAAGAACGTCTTTACTTGTATCGAGAAATTCATGGGTCGATAATTACCAAGCGCACAATATCTCACACTAAGAAAAAAAAATCTTACGCAAAGAAATTGTATACTTGTTCGAAAGATGAGGGCAATTGATTCATATCAAGAAAACCAGTTCTCAAATGAATTCAAATGGTTTTTGCATTAAAATAATTCAGAATGGCGGCTAAAAACTATGAAATGGATTAATTCAATTTTACTTGGTTTGAGAAATTTTCTTTCTTGTCATCAAGAAATTGTCCTCGTCTTTAGGACAAGTACAAAATTTCTTGACGATAGTTTTTTTTCTTAGTGGAAGATATTTTGCTCTTAAAAATTTTCAAGCCGTGAGTTTCTTGATATAAGTAAAGACGTACTTCTCAAAAAACGTTGTTTTTGTCAGTGCAGGGAAAGATCTCAAAATGTTATTTATAACGGCCGTAGACTACAAATTAAATTGCTGCATTACGGCCGGCTAGACAAAATCGCTATTTTCGTCATAAGGCCGAAAAAAACTTTCTGACGAGTGTGAGGGTTGCAATCTATTGAATGATCAGTGCAGGGAATTGAATGAAAATATGAACAGTTCACGGAGTCCGATGATAAGCTGCACAATTGCTTATTGTGACTATCCAGTATGCAGAACACGCATACATAATGTAATTAATCCAGAACCGAATTCAACGAACTGATCGTGGAATAAAATAAAACGTAGAACAACGGAACAAGCAATTGAACAAAGGATCAAATCAAACTAGTACATCAAAAAATTATACATGACGTATTATTAAACCTAAGATACGCTGCTTTGGATTGAGTGATAGAAGAATAAATTCCTGTAAGCTTTACAAGGTGAGCAATTATGTTAGCCTTCTTCCTTTAATTCTTCGAACAAAACTGAAATCATCTATTCTTTATTATTTTAGTAGCGAAGGGGTAAAACGGTTTTAATCGACTTATCTCCCAGTTGAGTTTTTGAGGCATATTTCCGAATCTAAGGGAGATAGCGAAATTTTCGTAATCACATTTTCTCTCAATCAGCTATACAAAAAAGGTTGTAACAAAAATTTTGCTATCTGAATAGTCGAAATTGACTTGTACCGTTTTACCACTTCACTCCTGATTTATTAGTGCATAAGGATACGATATCTCATTGCATGGGGAGAGTAATTACAGTAAAAACTTTAATTTGCTATTAAATTACCATAATTTGTATCTTCGTTTGCAAGTACCGAGCTAACTCGTTATTGGGTGCAGATGAGTAAGGAATTTTGAACTGACATGAGAAAGATTCTATTGAACTTAATACAGTCGAGCACTAAAGTTCGTAAACAGAATACATAGAATGCAAGTTCAGGCTGTTCACGAACTTTAGCGCTCGACGGTACATCTGTGGGGATTAGGATGTTCTTATATCTGTCAAAAGTTTCCGTCGATTGAGTATTCTAAAATCAACTATTCTATAAATTCACTGAATCTATCACGTTCTCTTTTTTGGACTTGCGAACTCATGTATCGTAGTCGAACTGTAAGAGGACAATTGAGACGTATTTTTCCAACCGCTTCCATGACTATTTAAGTATGACAAACTGAGAAAAAAAATTGTTTTTGCCAAATAAAGCAAATATCCATTTATTTGAGAGAAGTATTTATTTTGTCAATACCACATTTGTCCTGTCGAGTCATTCCCAAACAATCCTCATTAGGGTTCAATTATGCCAATTATATTGCTCTAGAAGATGATCATATTAGTTATGATTTTGAGTGAACTTCCTCAATCATTATCAGCATTAAAAAATTGATCAAAATTTTTCCCTCTAGAAAATACAAAATTTAGGAAAAATAAATAATTATTGAAGGAGTTCATCCAAGGTCATGTACAGCATAGTCATCGTCTAGAGCAAGACGACTGTCATAATTGAAACCTAATCAGGTTTGGCTGGGAATGACTCGATTGGAGAAATTGATTTAGAAAAAATAAATCAATTCGGCAAAAATTTTTTTTTCTCAATGCAAAATCAAAGTCTACACCAACTTATTCTCTTGTTTCGGAAATTCGAATCTCGAAATTACTCTTCATCGGATCAACTACATTGGGGAATAAACATATAGTTAGTGGAGAAGCGCCTAACACAAGATATTATTGTACTGAGAAATAAGAAAGCGGAGAATTCAACCGTGGAGAAAAATTACCTAGAAAAATTCATGTGTTAGTACCGTAAACGTGGCGCAATTTGCACCCTTGGAAAAATTATCGTTCAGCACCAGAAAAATTATCGTGTTAAACCAGAAAAATTACGGTGCTCCCAATGATTTTTCTGGTGCTGCAAAATAACTTCCCAGGGGTGCAAGCGTCACGCTTATGGTGCACATGAATTTTGCTAGGTAATTTTTCTTTGCAACTTAATCGTTGACTATTTTTCTAAGTTTCCCGTTTGCATCATGACGAACTATTTTTCTCTCTTCTTCACAGTTTTTAATTGATCCATAACACGTAGAAGTACAACGAAGTAGGTAATATTTCTGAACTTACCGGAAATAGACAATTATCATAAGGATCTTTCATGTAAAGCAAAATGAGAGCCATACACAAGCAACATCATTGACAATTTCACCCTTTCTGTTGGGGTCTACGGTATTTACCCAAAAATTGATCTCAAAATGGAAGTCAGTGATGTTATTCAACTATTTCAGTAGGGATTTATGCTGAGAACGTTCTAAATAATAAGAGAAACAACAATTTTCTATTTTTTTGATGAATTTAAAACATTTCGATCTTATATCCGTACGAAGAGAAGGAAGAGAATTTGAATGAAATGTTCATAATTTTATTACGAAGGAGTTAAATACTTCCTGTTATCCACTCATGTGTAATCCGCACCCACTAACTTATACCGAGCACGAATTAAGCTTGAAGATGGTGTGTGTGGAGAGAAAAAATACGGTAGAGGTGAATTTGTGAATAATGCAGTGAGCTAACGGTTTTTAGGAAACTAGAATGTGTTATGTCGCAGAGAAAACTACAAACGATATGTTAAGGTAACGGCGCTCTGAGATTCAAGAGGAATTTAGTTTTTGTTGTTATATGCATAATTATGGTCTATAGTCACATGAATTTGAAGAAAAGTCAAGGTTCATGTGGGTGAATAGTGAGACAAAAACATTTAGAGATGAAAGCATTCTTTTGTGAATCTGGGTCTTCAGATTTCTTAGTTGACAATGCGAATTATTTACTGTTCAACTACAAATGGTAGGAAAGAGTGAAGCAGATACACAATATGAAAATTCCACTCACATTTTCTTTCGAATACCTTTGGAACCACTCATTGCATCAAAAACTTCAAAAGACTTTTTGGGATCTATCGTATTCTTGACAGAGAGAAAGATTTTCTCCCCGAAAAATTTACGAAGTAAGGTAGAAGATCGGATTTCTAAACCACTAAGTCCTGTGAGATCGATCGACGATGAAAAGGACGAGAACGGTCATTCCACCTTCTTAGGAGATGAGAAAAGGCTCAGGGTAGGCTGAAGATGGCCCGGTGCTGGCCAGCATTGGGCCGCCCTCGACCACTATTGGCCCATTTTTCATTTTCCACCAGAGCAATCGTAATAAAAAAAAATTCAAATAAAAAACCGATAGTTTTTTGCAATTAATAATCGGATGTTCAGTTCTAAACATTAAATCTCACACCTTTACCCATAAACGACTGAATGTATTTTGATGGAATTTTGACAGCTAATTAGTTCACGCTTCGCAATCTAACATAAGTGTTTCAATCGTTGTGGTATGTTGTATACAACAGCACAGGTGATGCAGCATGAAAAGTTCCAGAGATTTGTGGTTTTTTTAAAACTTTTGACTTTTCCAAGATTCTCTTGAAAATAATGGAATGTTGAAAAAGGTATTCTGCTATATTTCATTTTGCAATATGCTACCTAGAATTTCCTAGAATTTATTGGAAAATTGCAGAAATTAACGGATTTTCCGGAAAATTCGAGGAAAATATCGAGTTTTTTCAAAGAATCACGAATTCTCGGGTTTTTCAGAACATTTTCAGCTTTTCGAGCAGACCCACATTTTCTGTTTCAATCCATAGCACTTCTGAGGCAACTAAAAAAAATGGAATAAAGGGAATATGCCGAGAAATGCTGAAGGGACAGGTAGTAACTAACCGAAAAAGAAAATTGAAAGTATATTTGGAGAATCGCTCCCAATTTTCGACTGTTGATGCCACGATTGTTATTAAATTGTCGATAAATTCAGTCCAACTTTCATAATTCCCAAAATATGGAAAATATCCAAATATGAAACGCGGTTTGAACGAAAAATCTTTCCAATATCTCTAGACCTATTAAGTTGATTAAGAAAACCCTGAGATTTTCCTTGTGGTCCATGAAATTCTTCACATATCAGAGCTCACTAATAATGAATACCTTGATACTTATTTCCTTCAAAGATATTCCGAGAGCGAGTGAAATTACACAAAATAGATTATTCTTATCGAAATGATTGGATCTATTGAAAAATCTCAATAGATATTTTTCCGTACTGACCTTCACTTTTCCTCGTCCAGGGATTGGTATTGGCCCTTCTCCAAACTCGTAAAAGTGAAAACCACTACGGAAAAATATCGTTCACGACTAGTGCCATGGATTTTTTTTACTTGCGTGGTTGGCCACACGTATGAAAAAATCCTATAGGATTTCTTATACTATTTCCTATAGGGAATCCTATGGAGAATTCAAACATTTCCTATAGGATTTTTCTGGTGGGATTTCCTATAGATTTCCTATAGGATTTTCTGTAGGATTTCCTATAGAATTGACTACAGCGTTTTCTATAGAAAGTAACACACAAAATTGAGACTCGAAACCAATCGGTCACAAGGGTCAGGATTAGGGTCATAAATCTGATAGGAAATTCTATAGGGAATCCTATAGGAAATCCTGTGGGAAATCCTATCAGAAAAATCCTATAGGAAATGTTCGAATTCTCCTTTGCTATAGGATTTTCCTATAGGAAATCCGGACAACCTGAGCGAAATTTCCACTCGGGCCCATCATGGAGAAAAAACAGAGCATTCGTATCACGCGTAATAAATGAAAAATAAATAAAAACGCAATTCAAAATGCAAACGAGTAAACGAAAATATTCTTCGACACATGTGAGACGGGAATTTTCACGCGTGTGAAGTCTGCCAATCACACGAGTTATCACTCGTATCGAAATATACTTTTTTGACACTGCTACTACGTTCACCTCGGGGCAAAAAATGTCTTTTCCGACAGTGATGTTCCGTTCAACAAGTGGTCGAACTGTACCTTTTTCGTTTACAAGTAAACAAAAAGAATTTTCAGAACAACAATGTTTATTCTACTTTGAAGAACACTTTGTGGTCAGAAAACTCTCCGCAAGAATGCACTCATAACATTTCTCCCGAACAAACTGCTTCCTTCCACAAATGTATTCAGAATAATCTAAAGATACAAAATGAGTGGAAAAAAATGATGATGGGACAACTCAACAGTCATCAGACAGATTCCTGAGTGTATCGCGTGTGCTGAAGGTGCCGAGGAGACCCGTGAGAATGTAGGTGAGTCGTATGAACAGCCCAGGGGGCACTGAGAAGCACCTAAGCCCCATTGGATACTTTCCGACATAACAGGATTGCAAATTGCCGAAGGGTTCTCTGTGCCATGACCTTCATTTTATCGTCAATTATTACAGAATCTGGGTGGGTAACGTATTAACTCTGTGCAATGGAATTCATGGGATTTCCTCAACTTCACTCGTGACCTTAGTAAGACCCCCTTTGATATTTCTCTCTCACTTGGATGAAGTTGCGTCCATGCCGGGTGCGCAGAACACATGAGAGGCTTATGTATTAACGTGTACACCTGGTTTGGCTCGCGGGCCTCTTCAGGCGGTAACGGCAGAAGTAACGGTACTTCTACCATTCCATGCCCAATATTTATTCTTTCCACTGAACCACACGAGTCAAACATCAAGGATAAGTATAGATGTTTTAAAATAATATTTTCATACTCGTTATTCGACCATTAGCTTCTATTAATAGGTTTCGTTTTTGCTTTATTTTGCGTCGTCAATTGCTAATTTTAATTGGTATTTTTGAAATATTTTTGATTGCGTTGATTATGACTGCATTCTCTGATGATTTACGGTTTAATTGTTTTGCGCAGGGTAATTGTCCTTATTTTTTTATGAAACTTTCTCACTGAGTTGATGTAGTCGTATTAATTGCGTTAATTAAAATTTGATGGTAGAGTCATAATAAATTCTGGAGGGAGTAATCCACAAGTGGGTTCATGTTGCTTTTACTGGGATATTGAATGGGAATTTGGGATAGTTATGTATTTATTGGTGATTTTATGATTCGAGTTATCCAATTTTTTAAAATGTGAAGTTATCGTGATGATTATGCTTTTTATGGGGAATTTTTATTCACTTCGAAGGGAATTCATGATGTCACTCAAATGTTAAGTTGTGAAGGCTCAATCTTTGATGAGTTCACATGAGTTTTATTTGATTCAATTCCACTGAAGAATTTTTATTTCTTTGATTCATTTGTAGAGAAACGGTTTTCACTTGAGAACGAATTGTTCTCATTTATTATGTTGCAGGTCGACTTTCTCAGTGGATAGTACATTTTATTAATATAGTTATCAACTTCGATGTTGAATAACTAATTGCGAATTCTTAACAATTGCGTATGTATGTGACAACTTGGATTTTTGGTGATTGTTTTTTAGAAATTCAACATAAAAAGGGTGAAATTTGCAGGTAAAAATCTAAAACTTTGGCTCAAATTTTGCGCTGTTTCGAACCGATCGGTCTAGTAGTTCCAGAAATATAATAACTTGTTTAAATTACGTTTTTCCTTAATATCTCAAAAACTACTGAACCGATTGTAATTTTTTTTTCATCAACATACTCGTCTCGATGGCCTCTTCCGAGATCAATCAAATTATATGTACCCTTTTGTTGATATAAGCTTTGGAGATATTGCCGTTTTTACACTTTTTCATGAAAAATCTTGTACGCCCGATAAATGAATAAAAATGGAGATAGCAAGTTGAAATTTGGTACATTTCTAGCTTTTATAACATGAAAGGTTGATATTCGGCGTGGGCGCAATCGGCCAAGCGGTTCTTGAGATATTCAACCTTTTGTGTAAATATATTTCTTCAAATATTTCACGAGTTACTCGACGGATTTCAATATTTTTGAAGTTTTTTTTTCAATTTTTTCATTCTTGTACGCACAATAACTTGAAAAAAAATGAAGATAGTAAGTTGAAATTTGGTATGATTATAGCTCTTACAGTATTGAAGGTTGGTATTTTGGATGGTCGCAATCGTCCGAACAGTTTCGTAGATATTCAATCTTTTGTATAAATCTATTTCATTAACCCTAGTCTGGTCACCAAACGCGACCCTGCGACTTGGTCACCTCCGCGGGGATTCGCCACCGTGTTATTTAGGCTTTAGCGTTGTCGAATTCACTCTATACTGCCCGGGCGCGTTTAGCGAGCTTCCGGCAACGTCGCGTCATGGGTAATTTCATTTAACATGGGAAAAATTAATTCCTCTGCTCAAAAAATTGGTTTTCTTAAGGAATTTTGGGAAATATGTTATTCTAAAAACTACTATAATTTTTTAGACACTTCAATTGACAAAGTCAAATTTTTTTCAATTCTTCCGGTTAGCCAGTCAATTGTAATTCAAGAAAAAGGACGCGCGGCGGGGTTTCCCTCATAGAGTGACCAATCTAGGCTTAAAAGGTTGAATATCTTCCTATAGAGGCCCTGTAGCATGTGGTTACAGTTGCATTCGAAAGCTTACTACCAATGGAATTGGTAGAAATAAAAAAAAGAAAAAGATTAATAACGCAAAAAGTAACGGTCAGATGCCTTCTGTCGAATAGACCCGAACCCCTGCTTGTTTTATCTGCGATTGACTCGAAAGCGACCCAATGGAATTGAATGGGATTATCATTTTTGATCAGTTTTGAGGCCGTGTTTTCACATCTATACATCATTGCATTAAGTTGAACACAAGCAGACACACTCAAGAAAATTCTGGAACTTTCTGGAGATTTCTCGAACTTGTTGAAATTCCCAGAGATTTTGTTGAAAATAATGGAATAAAGTATTTGCGGTTCATACTTTGAAGCTGATACTGTCTCAATTTCGGAATCCGTGAATTTTTATGCGTCAAATTTATGCCTTTTGGGTCGCTGACTCCGAATTCGTCGGTTATTTCTGCAGAAAATCCGGCGTTCTGTTTGTCATTAACAATTTAATAATTGTTAAAATTGCCCTAGCACCTAAACAATGGGGAAGTAGAAAAAAAATTCTGATTATAAATTATTTAGAATTCAATAACGAATTTTTGTTTTCTGTCGATTTCACATACCTTCTTTAGATTCGGAGACATGAGCGATAAAAACGTTGCGCGACCCAACATAGCGTTCTCGGGCCCACCGAACACCGTGAACAAAAGCAAACGGAGGGCGCTATATCGAGTCGCGCAACTAGTTTATTGCTCCTATCGCGGAGTCTAGAAAAGATACGTGAAATTGATAAAAAACAGAAATTATTTCTTATTGATTTCTAAATAATTCATGATCTAAAATTTGTTTTCTACCTCCCATACTGTACGTGCTCGGGCAATTCAAACAATTAAATTGTTAATAACAAATAGAACGCAGAATTTTTCGAAAAAATAACCGACAAATTCGGAATCAGCGACCCAAAAACAGCAATGCCACACATAAAAACTCGCGGACTCCGACATTGATAGATTGAATTGAAAAATATTCGGAAAAATACTCTCGGTTTCTAGAAATTTCTAAAAAATTCTTGGGGAAAATTCAAAGAATATCTTTGAAGTAATATTCTTTGATCATATTGAACTACACGGAGAGAATATAAATTAAAAATTACAATGTGAAAATAGTAATCAAGGGCCATATCGAAACAATTTTGAAATTTGTTTTATCAAACTTTCCAAACTTGGAAACTTGAAAATCACTATAAAAAAATTTTGGCCTGAGCTTTTGCGATCGGTTTTTTTTAGTCGTGCGATTGGCCAGTCCCCGCCTTCGGCTCGAACGCCAACGCCACACGAATAAAAAGCCCATCGCAACAGCCCGGAAAAATTCTGTATTTTAAGAATATCCAAGTACTTCGTTCAAGTTAGCAACTTTTTTTCAAGCAACATTTTAGTTTTGTCGGAAATCTTGCCATCCCCATACTTTTTCGCAGTTTTGAATATATTTTTTCGGGAATTTCTTCGATGAATATTGTGAACAATATTTATTCAATTTCACACTTGACTCTCGTTGGTCTAACCTATAATGATCATATGGCAACACTGCCCATGTGTTCCATGTAACCTCGCAAATCCGGTCCGAGTAGTCACTTGAGCGCACCGTTGCCAGACGTCAGGAACGCGCGGATTTAAACCTCCCAATATGCCCGTCGTATCAATCAAGAAGCTTTTAATTTGATTGTCTGCAATTATCTGTCCGGAACCATATTTTTTAATGTCACAAAAAAACTAGAGAGTATAACGAACAAAGTCATACGGTTATGTGTACAAGAAAACGCTTTGAGACTATGAACTATTGGATTGAAGGTGGGAGTGTACCATAATCACCCCGGTCTGGACTATTTTTTCCAGTAAAAATTTTCTGGTTATTCATATTGAAAATAATCCTGGTTCCCCTCCTACCTCATCCAAATCCCATCCAATCATTTCCTATGACGTCACAGAGACGTGGAATGCTATATAAATTCCTTTCCTTAATGTAAAACCGAGGTTATTATGGGGGTTACCGGGGTTATTATGGGGCTACGGGCTATGGACGCAATGAGTTAAATTTCATTACTTCAAACATCGTTTTCTCGAAAAAATGTTCGAGAACTAAGGTTGATATTGTCTTTAAACAATACTCTTGGTCTCGTCCATAAACTCTGAAGAGGATTTCCCCCAGAAGAAGTTGCCCGAACTATACTGGGATATATCCTTGACCAAATTTTCACTCGTGCCAAATTAAATTTTCCTTCTATTCCACCACTTTCTACTACACTGACTCATAATTTTTACTACGTTCAACAGTAAATTTTGAGCGTGGCGGGCATGGTTCTCGATTATTATCTTCCCACACTAAAAATTAATTTTATATTTTTTCCGTCTACTAGAATCAATTAATTTCTACTCTGAATCCATCAGAGAATTGGAGTTCTCCCCAATTTCGAATCATATTTTCGAAGAAACTACAGTGAAATTGTCATGCAATTTTCATGATCGTCAACATCACGATTCTGTTAGCAGTTCTATGCAACCGTTAACAATTTTGTGACACTTTCTCGAGACAATGCGACGTTCCCGGCGAAAGTAGGAATGACGAAACTGTCGCGTGTGGTGAGCCGGATGTGTCAATACTTCCAACATTTTTCTTTTTTCTCAATATCCATCTACTCAATTCCCTACAATATTCCCCTCTATATCTAATTGCGGTGATAAAAAAAGCCAATCCCAGAAATTCCACATTTTTTATTTTTATCACTATCTCTCAAACTGTTGGGTCTGGAGAAAATATCAAGGATTTTTTCTATAGTTCTTGAAATTATCCACATAGAAATTCTTCTGACGATTTTTTCTCTGAACGTTGTTCCTGAGAAGACCATTTCTTAGAATCAGAAATTTTTCTTTGTACGAATATTTCTCTAGAGTAGAGACGCGAAAAATTTATGAAATTCAAAATTCATTTATTCATGATCTACTGCGAATAAAGTAAAACGGATACTTAACTTTATCCTTTGGAGTGTACGAAACAATTTTTAAAAAAAGCTAAAATCGTATGAAAACTACGGCACAAGGAGCATTGTGAAGGTAAAAACACGAAAAAATGAAGTTTTTTGTGGTGATATGAGGCAAAATCGATCGGGTCCGCGATTTTCCGTCATATATCACAAACTGTTCAATGAGTCCCAAGGCCGAATGAAAACTTTTAAATTTCACCGACGTATCCTCTTAATAAATATAATATTTACACCCATGGCAGCCTTATATAAGCACTAGAAGAACGAGTTCGTAAACATATTTTTGCTTCCGGATGGAAGCATTGCAATCGTTCCAATTTAAGTTTTTAATTTTTCGTGTTATATTGCCCCATTACACTTAAAAAAATCCGAAAATACAATTTTAGATCGTATCTGTACATGTCCGCACATTATGTATGTGCGTACGTATGTAAACAAATTTTTCTTCGATTTTTCGCAAATCAATTGGTGAAATTGGATCTTTTTTCTTCTTTAAATGTAGGAGTTGTTGAGCCCTATCAATCGCCATTGATTAAAATTTAATTCATTATTAATTTTTAAAATTTTTCAAAAACTGTTGTTTTTTCTACGATAATAAAAAAAAAGATATTCTGGCTTAAAAAATTTGTTTGGATGTCCTTTTGACCGAGTCCGAAGATGAAGGCGATAGCAATAATTGTTATTTTGATTTATTTGAAAATTTGCAAAAATTCTGTATTTTTTGAAAATCAGAATTCCCGGGATATCTTTGGATATCATGCTTCAAATGAGTTCAATCATGGATTAAAATGTTTGTTTTAATGCCATTAAGTCGAAGTTAAAAGATGATTACGACAGCTACATTGGTTGATTTGATTTTTATGATTGTTGAAATTTTCGAATTTTCATTAATTTTCGTAAAAATGAGCTTTCCGATGGTTTCTTCAAATCTGATGTCTCAAATTCATTCAATTATGTATAAATAACATTTCTCTAATAACATTTCAGCGGAGGGCTGAGGGGAGAGATAGAGCTATGACATAGACAATTGGTTGTATTGAAGAAAGGAATAATAAGATTAATGATGATGGTATCTTTCAACTAAGTTGAAAATCTGAGAATATTAGTTGAAAAGAAATCTCATTCAATTTAATAAAATGAAATAAACAATGAATTATCCATGATAGAAGGAAATGATGTCCAAAATAACCATTCGGAAGCATATTGCTAATTTATTCGCAAAAATAACTATAGTATATACAATACAAAAGCAATTTCCCACTTGTTTTGTATCATATTTCCATTTGTATCTTTTGCAGAATACGCCAAAAGGTGCGAATACTCTAAACGAAGAAGAAAAAATAGAACCTCGTAGTTTCACAGATTTTCGCTGAACAATCAGCAAAACTATTTTCAACAAATTGGATTTGATTTTGCTGACTGAATTGTGTGCATGCCAAATCGTTGTAATCTCCTCCAAGCTACGATAGTTGCACTTACGGTACCTGGAGTCAACCAGTGAGAAGACCTTAATGGATTCCATTGCTCGCATTCTCATCCTTATTATTGCATTCACGCCGTGGTAATTTGCATTTTATCACCGTTTCAAAGCTTTCCATCTTCTCAGAACGATTGAACACTAAACTGAGTTGTCTGTTCTACGTTGTTTTCTACAATAGCTTTCGCTTGGGACGATATTTTTTTTACAAATTGTACAGGTGCTCAAACTCGAAATGGGCCAGCTAATATTCATTGCGTTAAACCAAGAGTGATAGACTGCTGTTCATCATGCGGGCTCTGCATTTTACCGAAGAATACCAATGGGGAAAAAACCCAACGCCCGTGGAATTAGAATGAATCAGCGGCGTCACGCAAAATTTCCAACTTTCTATGTGACTCCTAACAAGTGTCTTTAATTTCGCGATTAATTTTTATTCTGCAATGTTGGATGAAAATTGGAAGGAATTATTCGGTAGTGAAGTGGTAAAACGAGCGAAATTTAATTTGTTAGGTATTATTGATTTTGTTTCGTGTTCCCTTTCTTTCTTCCTTGTCTTTCTTAAGGGGGATCATCTTAAGGGGTAACGGAACCGACCACAAAAAGACGTTTACCAAAAACAAGTTTTCTTGGATTCTATGCAATGAGAATCAATGAAACTTTTTCCCCGTATTGAAAGTAGCGGAACGCATCGCTCTCTTCTCATACTTTTCTTATTTATGCAAAAAAAAATTGCAAATTATTTAACGGCAAGGACCAGGGCAAGGCCGACGCCATGTTATTTGTAGGAATCTGCCAAGTCATGGTCGAAAAACCGATTTGTTGTAGATTTTTCTTAGCCGATGACTATTTTCATGAGAAGAGAGCGATCGAGTGAGGTCCAAGACAGAGATTTTGAGTACAAAAACGTACTTTTGTTGCGTAATTTTCGTAAAAACTTGTTTATGATGATTGGGTGGTATCCAGGAGGTAACATGTCCTTTACAGGGCACCAATTGTAAGAGGGAAATATTTTTATGAGTCAGAAGATGATGTAGAATGTTTCCATACCATTATTATTTATTTATATCCATTTATTTATATTTTATGGGCTTTTGTACTTTTCCCGTACAAAATCAAAAAAACCACGGGAACCTGCAATGCCGATAGGGGGGACCCCTAACCTCTACGTGCGACGGGTTCCGTTACTCCTTAAGGACGAGGTGTATTATAGCAGTAAATGTGGACGTCCGCATGAAAAGGGACCACTTTGTCGATATGGTGTTAAGTATACTCTGATAATATTGATAACATTCCGCACATTTTGAGCCCAAAATGATCTTCATGGGGTCTGGGGTCAAAAATGACGTCGTTGGAGAAGATGGAAAAAACAATTTAACATTGGTGGTCCATTTTCATGTGGACGTCCACAAATGTCAACAGACCTTTTTGGCAGAGAACAAAATTTACGAAACAATATGCCAATCGTCAATCGCTACTAAGACAATTCAACAATTAACGAGAAGCAAACTGATAATTGACCTTTGGAGAATCATCTCAGTCAGGCTTTTCATTAAAAAAAACCAAGTCATTTTTCATAGTTAACACAATTTTCTATATAGCAAAGTTTTCTAATGTTTTCAATTAACGTCACTCAATACCATGATAACATTACAATTATCAACAATATACAGAAGAAAAAAATATACCTGACTTGAGTATATAAAATATACTTGACGCAAGTATATTTTATACTTAATTGCGAGATGGGTATTTCAATTCGAAGATGATTGTTTCGCATCAGGCCGGGTTGTAGCAAGCCCTCTTAAGTGTAACATAAGGATCAGGCACTAATTGTCAGAATATAAGGGTCAAAAAGTGGAGGTCCAAAAATGGGAGTCAGAATACTAGAATCAAAACATTAGGGTCAGAATGAAAAAGTACAAAAAACGGGGGTCATGCAATGAGGATCTAAATATAAGTCATATATTATGCTTGATCACCGTTTTTAGCCCTTATATGACCCTCATTGCCTGACACCCACTTTTTTTACTTTTATATTGTGATCCTAATTTTTTAATGCTTATATACACTGATAGGCTGATTCATTTATTCCAAACGAGATTCGTGAACTATTAACGAATGGTAGAGTTGAATATGCCCAAATGAATATTCGTTAATAGTTAACGAATGGTTCACTTGAAAAATTTCTCTCCGTGGTGGTAGTCACAAGATCTTGTTCGTCGGGAGTTTTATTGCCTATCAAAAAGATCTTTTGTTGTTAACTCCTAAATCATTCGGTACCAAGATCAGTTGACTATTGACATGAATGTCCCAAGTATAAACTTTACTAACTAAGAAATTGTCCCGGCAATTAACTCTATAAAAAAAACTGAGAGAGGACCTTTTTGGAGCACAAAAATTACCAATAAAAAACTTTTTGAAATTTCATGCTATTACTCTTCTTTACCGAGATGATCCCTCTTCTAATTTCCCGCCGCAGAAATTTATTATTGAACTGCCCCCTAAACTTTCATTTTTAGCATATTCACGCTTATGCCTATACTGAATTCAAATTTCAAATGATCATTGACTCATCTACTTTCCAATGACGTCAAACCAGACCCGGAGACAAGTAAAGAAAGTGACTACGGGATTTTCGAGCATCCGGATTGTTGCGTGTATACTAGTCCACACCGAGCATTGACATCACTGATAAACATCCAATTACCTGCTGTTTGAACCACCAAATTGATCAGGATGATCCTCACAACCATTCCATTAACTCCCATACCTCCAAAGGGTTTTCGTAAACTCATCACCACCAAATTCCAGGGACCTATTCGGCCCCAAATGCACTAGAATCCGGAATTAATCTATCCCACTGCCGCCATCTTTCGATCCTAGAGCATCGAAACGTCAGTCCAGACGCACTTGTTTATCTTTAGAAAACACACAAGACCAATTGGTCTTCATTTTTTTAATTAAAAACAAAACCGATTTGAGGTCCTTTCTCAGTTTTAATTCAACTCAATTGTTCTAATGAAGAACAGTTGGGTTTTCGTTTCACTGGTGTTGAGGATTATTCTCGTGCCTCAGTTACTCTTGGACCGGATGACCCACTTTTCAAAACTGTATTCCAGTTACTTCAAACACTTTTTGTCATCGAAAGAAAAGGACTTTAATTTTCTTTCAAATTAGAAATTTTCAAATTTTAAGTTTCACATTTTTATTCTGCAATATCACATTTTTTGAATTCATTGTCGACAATTATTACTATTTTATATCTTGTTATTATCAATATTGTTGGTTCTCGCAGGGTTGAGAAGAGTTATAATTGGCAACGAGAATTTTTAAATCATTTTATGAAGGGTAAGTGGGCAATTTGCAGTCAAATGGAAGATAGAGATTGTTTGAACTCGGGTTAACGTTGCGGTCGTTCACTCTGTACTGTCCGATGGCCACGGGCATTCGCCAGGAGGACGGTGTGCCACCACGCAGCTTCTCCCACTAAGGCCAAAACGCGGTGCTATCGTATACTATAGTCCGAGCGAGGAGAAGTCGCCACGTTGATGGGACAGGTATAGCCAAGCTAACAGGTAAAAAACCTGCAGGAGTACAATGGAGGGGAGGCAGGAGTGTGGTTCATGGTACTGATGGTATTTTCGGTGTCATTCAGGGGGGGGGNGGGGGGGGGGGTGGTTCGAGGGTGAAGAAGCTATGAGGGGCATGGGAAGTTATTATAAGATGAGGGAGAATTTTCGAGTTTTTGATGGATATCTGGAGAACAATAGGGAATTGAGTGTTGGGGGAGGGGGTTAAATGGGCTTGTGCAGACCGTTGGATGGAATTTTCGTAACGGGGAAAAGGAACGCCTATTGGGAGTTGTAATTAGTTTTTACCTGGGGATAGCGAGAATAGTTTTCTATTTTAGTTCTCTCGAGCAGATTTGGAATTTTTCTGGCTTCGGATTTTTGAGAAACGTAGGGGTGAAAATATTAGGGGAGTGTGTGGGATGGGATTACTGCTGCATGGAAAATGTGTGAAAAATTGTCCCGGAATTTTAGTAATCGTGTAGGATTTCACGATTTTCATTCATTCCCCGACAAAATTTCTCCAACAAAATTTCCCCGACAAAACTTCCCTCCCAACATTTCCTCGTGCTATTTTTTCCCACGAAATTTTTTCCTTAATTTTTTCTCCGTCCATTTACTTCCAATCTCTGCAATTGAATTTATTTATGAAGAAGAAAGAAATTATTCAGTATTTAATTTCAATAATAATCCTCTTTGCCTGGCTATAACATTTTCAATGAGGAAAATGAAATTTTCTGGCTCCATCCAGAAAGAAGAAGTGCAGAGATTTTGATCCTCAATTGAAACGAGTTGTTTTAGACTTCAATGCAAATGATTGTCGCATATCTCACTCGTTTAAGCCTCTTCGTTTCTCTATAATTTTCAAAAAATTGTAGAGAAATTCTTTTTCTGCGAGCATCTGACAGCGCGCCATGTGAGATCTGAAACATTACAAAAATTTATAGCTTCACAACACTAACTATTAGCAGCAAAAATTTTAGATGGTTACTGCCACCTCCATGGGTACTAAGAACATTCCAATATTTCGTATATTCCATATCTGCGAGTATACATATTTTCCGTCCAAATTTCAAGTTGATATCTCAATTTTTGCACAAGCTAGAGTGTTTACAAAGTTTTTTTTTTATGAAAAAACGGAAAAACGCGAATATCTCGAAAATTTTGTATGAACGGGTATATATGTTCTGATTGATTCAGATAGAAGGCATCGAATCGAATATTTTGGAAACAAAAAAATCGAAATCGGTCTACTAGTTTTGAAGATATTTGCGGAAAACGATTCAAAAACAAATCGCTTTTTTTCAAAACTATTAGATCGATCGAGCTGAAATTATGCACAGAGTTAGCCCTCATTAAAACCTACAATCGGACCAAATTTCAGATTTTTTAAAATTACTTTAGTGTGACTTAGTAATGACTTATTTACTTAATTTTCTAAAAAATGACCACCGGGAACAAAGGCGAAATGGCACGCTTAAAATTTGGGGGGGGGGGGAATGCCGGGANGGGGAATGCCGGGAAAATCTTGTTGGGAAAATGTTATCGGGGAATAACAAACGAGCCACCATCGTGTAGTATATTGGCCTTTGCCTAATGTTTACAAAGTATTCTCGTAAAAAATCCAATATTTTTGTCAAATCCACCGTTTTATTTATGTTTATAAAATCTCCCTTTTATCTAACTTTCTCTAATCTGAGTTAATCATTTCTTTCTGATTATATAGAGCTTGAACAATGTCAATCTGCTCGTTGAATATTGCGAGGGAGAGTTGCACATTATATCCACTTCAATGCCTGATGTTCTAAGGTTACTCATACGGAAATCATCTTCTGACATTAGATCTTTGATATTGAAGAAGATGAATTACAAAAAAGTTTGTGCTTGATCCCCATGAATGCGTCAATCTCAGGCTTCACAGAAACTTGTTAATCGTCTTATCAATTAAAAAAATTGTCAAACTATTGAGGTAGGAGCTGTGTTTGCGGTTCAGCTAAGGAATAATGCCGATTATTGTATCTAAATAAATGCTACACTCGAAACTAGGGATGCAAAATGACGGTAATTTTTGACATGCGTCAAGTCCGTCGTAAATTTACCGTTTTCTGACCATTTCTGACTTGACGCATACCTCGTGATGCAAACGAACCGGTCAACTTACCCAATTATCAGCAATTTTTTCTTGTTATCATTTATACAGGAAAATCGTCCATTTAGATGTAATCGGACCGTCATTTTTGTACTCGGTCCCTTTTCGGTAATTTCTTTTCATGTTCTTCATAAATTTTTTCAGAAATTTAAATAAAATTATGAATAACGCTGAAATGGAAATCGAAAATTTATTAAATATTACTTTGGTATAAAATTGCAAAAAATTTGAAGTTTCGTAGCACTTTCTTATTTATTATTATCATAGAATCTATTGAGTTTAATTATAGAGAAACAGTCGTATAAAATTTTTCATTGGAACCAATGAAAAATGTTTCGTAAATGATTTCGCATATCTTCACATTAAAGGACTAATTAAAGAATTTTCTTAAATTTAGAGAGCTCTGGGGTCCAAAGCTCAGTCTAGGGGCCGAATTCCGAAGTAACACGATAACATTATGAACGATATTTGTCGCGAATGTGAAACTATAATGAGGGAGAAAAATCGACTGGCTTTATCTAGATGTAAAGTGACCGTCAAGATTTAACGAGAAGTTCACATTTCGCGTTAAAACGCTATGTTTCAAGGAGGGGGATGGTGGAGAACACAATTGAACGAGGGATTTTCAAATGCCGGCGATCTTCGCGAGGAATCGCAAATTTCACATTTTGCGTTAAATCGCTATGTTAACACCATTGTGATAAATGCTACATAAGTTGAATTCGAGGTCTAGACTTACCTGAAGGAGGGGGACGGTCACCTCGTCTCTGCCTCGGGCCGCCAACTTTACACTCGCGAAAATTTCGTCTCACCCTTATTGAAATAATGAACTATTTTGACAGTGATGTTGCGTTCAGCGAGTACCGAACTGTAGTTTTTTTCGTTTCCAAGTAAATGAAAAGGCACATTTCGGAACGAAATGAACGCAGCAGCACTAACTAGTGTATTATGATACAAGCGGAAAATAGTAGATTGTGCACCAAGGAAGGAAACCAGAGCATTCCAACCCGCGTGTGGACTACTGCCCGCACTGTAAAAAAATTTGGGCTAAATTGACACCGATTGGCGTCCCAATGAGTCCACACCGTTTTTAGTGTGAAGTTGCCGTGTTAAAATAACCCCGCACCGTAGGACATTATACGTGTAAAATCCGGTGGTACACGGAGAAAGGTATTCAATGAAAATTAGCTATCTTTACCGTAATTCCGGAGCGAAATGTGGCTGTAGGAAATTTTACGAAACTGTCACGGAATTTTTCCGGAGCGTTCCGTAATTTTTATTTGAATCTCCTGTGAAAAATTACGATACCGTCACTTAAATTTTCTGAGTCGATTCCGTAAACGGTGAGTGAATTGTGAGTTCCATAATTTTACTGAACATTTCTCTCCGTATAAATCAACACCGAACGATGTCCCAAGCAGTCCACGCCGGATTTTTTACTGTGCGAGGTTCGGCTTCGGCTGAGGGCGGTAAGCACGCGGGTTTGAATGTCCTGTTTTGCTTCCTAGGTGCACATACAGTAGACTCCCGTTAGAGTCACACTCGTTATAGTCGCATTTCCCCTCACATCGATTTTTCGGCCCGCGAGCGCTATCCCACTCCATTACCTACGAAAGCCTTTAAATCCTGTTTTTCCCAGAGGAGTCATTGTTTTTGAATTTTCGGAAATTCGCAAAATAAAATACTGAAAATATGAATTTACGAAGGGTGGACATTTAGTCTGCTCCTGACGTCACGGGGAAAGGTTACACTTTTATTGTGGTAAAATAAGTTAAAATTTGATTAGTTAGTTGATCGACAATAATTAATCATTAATAATAACTAATTAATTTTTATTTTTATTGGTCATTATAATATCATAATTGTTATGATAATTATTATTATATTTTCATTTTTTCATCAAGAAATAATATATTTCGATACAAGTGCGACGGGGTGGCAACGAGTGTGAAGTTGGCGGCCCGAGGGGAAGCCGAGGGCTGCCAATCACACGAGTTAAAACACCCCGTCGCACGTGTATCCGAATTATATTTTTTGTTAGTGATGTTACGTTCAGCGAGTGCCGAACTGTGCCATTTTTCGTTTACTAGTAAACGAAAAGTCTTTTCGTTTACAAGTTTCGACTTTTCGTTTACTAGTAAACGAAAAGGCACTTTTCGACACGGGCTGAACGTAGCAGCAGTGACAAAAATAAAATAGTATATTTTGTAACGAGTGCAAAAAAGTGTTTTTTGGCGAGTGGGAGGTTTATATCACGAGCCGAAGGCGAGAAAAAAAAAATTTTTCACGAGTTACGAACAATATTTTTCATCACAATGTGGCGGAAATTGGCGGAGCGTGCCGAAAAGTTCACTTTTCGTCACAGCGTGATGAAACATCCTTTTCATCACAATGTGGCGGAAATTGGACTTTTAGGCACGCGGAGCGTGCCGAAAAGTTCACTTTTCTTCACAGCGTGATGAAAAGAAAAATTCAGTATTTTTATTTTATCAATGTCGATTCTGAGAAATGACGCCCGGAGTAAGCGCGTGATGGTGGAAGGTGAATACAGTCGCATTCCTCGAATTCACTTCCCCAACCGCCCCTTGAGTGTGACTCTAACGGGAGTCTACTGTACTATTTTCCGTGTAGATATGACGGAATAGCAGATTACGTACCAAGAGAGGGAAACAGGATATTCCAACTCGCGTTTGGATTTCCAGGTGCGGAATTCCAAGCTTGAACAATGGGGTTAAGCTTGGTTCAATCTAGGATACCAAGCCTTGGAATTTCTAGCTTTGACCAAGCTTGAACGTATAGTAATACCTAGGCAAAACCAAGCTTGGCGATACCCTGTGAATTAAAGCTTGGGTATCAAGGTAGGCCCAGCCATGGCCCAAGCTTAAACTCAGGGGCTTTAACCAAGCTTGGGCTAATAGTCATAGCTAGGTAAAGCCAAGGTTACTGATTCTATGCAAATTCAAGCTCTCCTGACAAGGTTGCATCAATCATGGTCCAAGCTTGCTATTCCAAGCTTGAACTCCAGGGCTTTAACCAACTCGCCCCAATATGGGATAGCTAGTTTCCAAGTATAGGCGTTATACATATTTTTCCCAGTCGCATTTTGCCCCGGTTTCTCTTATTTATTATGATTTTTATTTCCCCTATCAAATCATTCGTTATAATTACCTATTCAAATAGCTGAGCCAAAAAAACTATGTGCTGAGAAAAAAATATTCTGGGAAAGTTTATATGGACAATACGAAGTATGAATTAACACAAGTGCGCGGTAGTTTAGTGGTTAGGGCGTAGTATTAGTAGGTTAGTAATGTTAAGATTCCGGGTTCGAGACTCGTCGGAATAATTAGCGATAATAAATTCGGCTTTTTAATCGATAATCACATTAGGAATTAATAATTGAGCAATTACCCATCATGAAAATAATGAAATAAAAGTAAATAAATCATTTTTTATCATTATTTTTGCCGCAATTGGGTAGTGGCTGACTAAAGCGATGGCGCTTGGCCCAAACTTGAACCATTGCTGCCCTCGTATCTACGAATATCCAGATAATACATCTTGGACTCATCTAGATTCAACCAAGGTCCAAGTTTGAATAGAATCTGGTGGCCAAGCTTGGACGGAGTTTGGCATCCAAACTTGAATTAGTGTTGCAAATCAAGAATTAGCCAAGGTTGGTCCAAGCTTGGAAACCAAACGTGAACCAAGCTAGTCTAGTCTTGGTCCAAGCTTCGTTCGAGCTTGAACCAATGGTCAATTTCCACCTGGGTTACTGCCCGAGGCGAAGCAGAGGGCGGTAAACACGCGGATTTTGATGTCCTGTTTTCTTTCCTAGGTCCACATACTATTTTTCGTCATAACTGCACGGTAAAGTTTGATTTTTCTTCGTAAATGCAGGGAGGAACGTGGGTTATGTCATTCCGAGGATTGTCAAAAACAACAGGAATCCGAGGAATGATTGAAATAAGCCACTTTCCTCCCGTTATTTGGGGAGGAAAATCGAATTTTCCGCGCAGATATGACAAAAAATATGCTTCGTCACTGTGTTGAAATAGTATGTTTCGTCATTAGGCCGAAAAAAACTTTTCTGGCGAATATGAGTTTGCAGCCCGAGCCAAAGGCGAGACGAAGACCACATTTTCGAATATGTAGTAACAGGATGAGCCGAAGAAAAAATTTCTTCGCCAGAGCGACGAAAATACTATTTTCTATCAGTGTATTGAAAGGCTGATAACTTTTATGGGAGTATAACTCTTTACAGTCTCAACTGCATTGACACTGAGCGTGGCGAAGGCTGATGGATATCAGGGGCACAATTGGAAGGGCGGGATAAAGCACCCGAAACTCTTCAGACAGTCCGACGGGGTTTTGTTAGAACCTTGAGAACGAATCCAATTGAGATTGGAAATTGTGAAAATCATTTTTCAAGGTAAACCCCATAGAATAGTTTGGAATTATGGAATTTACGATTTTTCACGGTTCAGGCCTAGCTAAAATATAATAATAGGTGTTTAACAATAGAATCTGCTAGTGGTACCATGACTAGAGCACATATTTTTTTATATCATTAGGATATCATCAATCACTTGGCTTATTAGAGATGATTTCCGATCTGAAAGACGGGAATTCTAAAGAAGTGAAGACAAATTTATGTCATATCCTTAACCTAGATTGATCACTCTATGAGGAATTCCCCGCCTTTTTCCGTATTTTTTTTTACAAGTAAACGATAGTTGGGAAAATTCTGAAAAAATTCGACTTTCTCAATCGGAATATCTAGAATTTAATAGTATTTTTGTCACTTCTATCAATTCAATAATTAGTCTCCGAGAGAATAATAATGGGAGAGAGAACCCGCAAAAGCGGGGATCTCTTCACTTCGTGACTAGAGTCGCTGGAGGTGTTCGTCGCGCGGCGTCGCCAGTTCCTCTCCAGTGCGTTCCCCCACTCCTTACGTACTTAGTCAGTACCGACTGAGAGACTCGCTAAGGACCAAGGGTTTGGCAACGTCGCAGCGCCGTTAACATTGCGGGGAATGCCTCACAACGTGATCAAAGTCGCAGGGCCGAGTACCCGAATGGAAATTCCGGTCAGGTCTTGATCAAGTTTGGATCAGGTTAGACCTGACCACTGATCAGGTATTAATCAAGTTGACGGATCCGGTCTTGATCAGATATATTACGCCTCTGACCAATCCGGATTTGATCAGGACGAATGGATCCGAACTTGATCAAGTCAACTGTATGAAAACCGGATGACCTGTCTGTCAGTATCAATAACGATTATCAATGATAATTAATCCAAAACAAAAGATAATTCAATTCTTTCACCGTAGACCGCCTCTCTTAATGAATCTCTACTGTTATTACCTCTGAAAAAGCTTATTATTTGTTTACCGATGCTGGGGATCGAACCGGGGACCCTATGATTACTAATCCTATGCCCTAACCAATACGCTATCGCGCTATTACTATTGAGTAAACTGTACATTGCCTATATGATTTGTATCGGGGTATTCGTTGAATTAACGATTATTCCTGATCTCGCGGATGTGCGTGTGTATTCTCTGAGATAAAATATGTTCAATTAAATTTTTATTGATTTCATTAATGAATAATAATAATGATAATAACAATAACACTAATAAATAAATAGACATTTGGTAAATTTTGCTCTCAAGATTATTTACGTGTGTTTGATACTCCTCTAATACGTATTTACGGCATCATCATTCCTCCCTTCTGTACATTTGAGAAGGGCTGGCTGTTAATTAAATTAAATTCATTAAATTAAATTAATTTAATTTAATTTATTTTAATTATAGTATGATGATCCTTTTTAAAAATTGAAAATAATTATTGATAATGGTTCATAAAACTTGATTTGAATAGTATAATAATAGTTAATTAAATTATCCGAAAAACTTATTACAATTAATGTCAGGTGGACCGGATCAGAATCTGATCATTTTCTCTTCAATTGACCCCGTTCAAATGCCGATCAAAGACATCAAATCCGAATTTGCTCAAATTGGGGTCAGGCAGCCAACCTCAGGGTGAGATCGTGCCTACCTGATCAGAACTTGATCTGAATCATCCTGCTGTTTTTCGGATCCGATCTACTGGATCAAAACTTGGTCAGGTTCTCATCAGGAATCACCGGATCAGTCGAACCTTACAAAAACCTGATCAAGTTCTGATCGTGCTTCAGTTGGGCCTGAAGCAATTTCCACTCGGGTAAGTTGACCAGACTAGGGTTAATGATTTTTAAATCTTTTACAGGCCCACGAATACCCGTGAATTATCTCGCGTTGCCTTAAAAAATAGCAATAAGGACCAGCTCAGCCACCATCGTTATTAATGTCTGGAGAAAAATTGACTCGGCAAATTAGAAAGCAACCCTCAGGGTTTTTCATGCATGCTTAAAAAATTACTAGACATCTTATGTAAAAAGGAGATGTCACACTTTTATTCCTGAAAATTGATGATGATGATGATCATACTGATTGTGTTGATGATATTGATCATGTTGGTAACGTTGATGTAGATCTACGGAGAGATGTTTTTAATCATGGACAATTATATATAGCTTTTTCGAGAATTCGATCATGAGATTCGTTGAAAGTATTCACAAGACAACAACGAAAAAATGCCAACGTCAAAAATTATGTCTACAAAGAGTTATATCTT
>NW_021680977.1:101665-119868 GCF_001412515.2 Diachasma alloeum
TATATATATATATATATATATATATATATATATATATTGAAAAGGGATGGAAATTTCCGTTGAGAATCGGTCGGAGATACATATATATATATATATATGTCGGTATGAAAGGAATCGCCTTGATCGTATTTAATATCCGAGATATTCATGGTTTTCCATCGATAATGCACGTATAAATTAATATTGAATCATCTTCTGATCTTCGATACCAACATCATTTCCAACAGAACATATGTTGGTCCTCCATTTAAGTTTTCATGGATTTCGTCGTATCTCCGACCGATTCTCAACGGAAATTTCCATCCCTTTTCAATAAAAAAAAATTCATAGATTTTCAAAAGAAGTTTTCATCACTTCCCACGAATTTTTCGTTAGTCATACTATAGAAATTTGTATACGTGAAATAACATTGATTCAAATCAACTTACAATAATAACGTAATGAATCATATAAAATCAATCAGTGATAGGCGCGCAAAGTGCGCCTTTGATCTCGTAAAAGAAGAATCGGATGAACCGACAGTGTTCGAACAACTCCAATGATCGAATAAATTTACATGTCCCTATCGTAGAAAGGGACATGTAAGACGAAAGAAGTTAAAAATCTGAAAAATTGCAGACGGCTGTATCTTCGATACAGCTGTAATTGTACGTGGATACGTCCATGGTCTTTCCTTCTTTCTCGGATTTCCTAGAAACTCCGTGCATTCCCTCGAATTTTCTAGAAACTCCTTGAATTTTTTCGAAGTTTCTAGAAACTCCCGGAATTTCCTCAAAATTTCTAGAAACTTCTCGAATTACTCCAAAATGTCTAGAATTTTCCAGACTTCCGATAGAGGGCGCTGCACATAAGGACCTTTTCCAAAATGACCCCCCCATATTGAAACCATAGATGTATGCACGTCCAAAAAAATTCGACAGTTTACTTTTGTAGAAGCCTGATGACGTAATTTGAAAAGTGCAATTTTGAAAAATTAGCAGCATTTTCTATAAATAATCTATGAACAATCAATTTTCACCATAAAAATCATTTGTTCGGAATCGTAACGAATTCATTTACATTCAGAGTTTTATCAGAAATCGATTTCATGCCTGATAAAATTAGGTTTCCGACCGTTTAAACAATTTCAATTATTTATAAACAATGAATGTTTAAAGAAAATGATAAGTCTGTGCTAAAGCTAATTTGAATGATGCTGAATATTGATTATTAAAAAAAAATTCTCACGCAATTGAATTGACAAATTTGATGATTGGAAATGGGTGAATCTATAGTGTGATCTGTACCAAACTGTAAAAGATACTTGGATATCCTTGAATGGATCGACCTAAAATTCCATATAGAAGTTCAACTTGACAATTCTCACTAGCATCCAGTTTCAAAAGTTTCCCCTACATTGAGCTGCGTTATAGTGCACAAAAGTGAATTTCTGACCAAAAAAGAAAGCAATATTTTGAAAGTTTTTAACACAAGGTTATTCATCTTATAATTTAATTAAAGATAACAATTTGGAAAAAAAAATTGCATGAAATCGGACAGTTAATCTTCAAGATATTGAGAAAATTGAGAATAAAATAGATCCAGGACGATGCCCAACTTGTATGATGGCTCAAAATACTTGTTTTGATTATAAGAATTACTGAAAAAAAATGAAACAAATCATCCGTGACGTAATCTGCAAAATTCAAGTTTTTCAACTTTTTCATTCGAAAAGTCGTTATTATGCGCATCTACAGATCGAAAAAAAAAATTTCACTAAAAATATTCTTGTAGGCAATAAAAAATGAAAATTTTTGACGCTTAATAAATCAAAATCGGATGGATAGAACTCGAGTTATTGAAAAAAACCGGAAAAACGAACCAAAAATCATATCTCCGAACTGGGCTGCCGAAAAATTTGAAAAAATTTGAGATATAGTTTTTCAACCTCCCCAATCGTAGAAAAAATCGCCATCAATTTCGAAGGGAGTGAGGGTCAGCGGTTGACTCATTTGGCGTGGAATACCTCATATATTTTTTTCCTTAATTCACAAGTTACAACATTGAATGAAGAGGAATTCCCCATAAATCACTTGAGAATGCAGATGGACAAACAATTTTCGATAATCATACCTAAAATTTTCCGTTTCTTTTTCGTTAAATTAATTAGTCCCAGTGATCTGAAAAAGAGAACGAATATGAACATTTTACATCCCTTTGTTCTCATATTAACGGAACCAAAGAAGGAAATTGCAAAGAGAGATCGAGCATCATCAATCAGTATCAATAAAATGAAAAAATCTATTTTTCTTTATCAAATGTGCTCGAAAAATCAGAACTTCTCTTCTTGCTGAACGTACTGCAACCTCAGTGAAATAATAAATCATAGGAAATTGACAAACCAGTGATCATCCTCCCCTCGTTTCATCCTTTTCCCTTCCCTGACCAACAAAACATATCGTTCTACCCGCTGTATTCCTTTCCCATCTGGTAATCGCCAAATCTTTATTTGCTGCACGATGATCAAATTTGGATACTTATTTTTATTCCAATATCTCAGTGTATTTCCTAATAAAGGATGTGTAAGTCATTGTCGTAAAGATATACACTCTACCCTCATTAGCATACTTGCATTGCTCTCTTACTATTTCGTTAACCAGACTATGCCATTTATATATTTATTTATGTATATCAAATACCTCAAATTTTAGTATTATCAAGTGCACTTTATCTTATATCAAACGTTTGTAAGGCCTTCAGGCTATAATAAGGTTGTACCTTTAAATGGCTCAATAAATAAATGATGATGATGATGAAAATGAAAAAATCTATTTTTCTATGTCTTTTTGAAATATTCAAATTGTTTTTTTCTTCTTAAAAAATGAAGGGAGATTAGCATTTTGAATTTCTGTGATCGTATTCCTTTCACAGAAACAGGAAATGTGGAAAATGTAGGGAAGGAAAATCAGAAATAAATTTTAAAAATCGATTCTTCCATCTTGAAAATTTCAAAACGTTTTTTTTTTAACAATAAAGAAAAACCAATGTTTTTTCTTCCTATTATCTAATTTTGATGGAAGAAAGTGAAAAGAGGAAGAGAAACGAGATCAAAATGAAAACAGAATTTTTAATTTTTCAATATTTAGGGAAAATTTTTAAATTGATAGTTTTTTCGAATAATGAACCAATACCCATAAATCAATTCCTCTTCACATTTGGATAGAATACTTTAAAAAATCGTGCAGAATTCAAATCGGCGATGAAAAATGTTATTGAATTATTATCATGTAATTATTTCTCATTTCAAACTCTTGAAAAGATTCGACTTTCGATTCAACTCAACATCTTCAAATCTGCGATACTCATCATTGGTAATGTAACTCCCTGTTGATCTCCACCGTTAATATCAACTCGACACAAGATAAAGAAGAATTCCCGACATACCCCACAATCTTTCTGACTTTATTCAAATTCCTGCATTCACTTCGAACTCCACAAATCGCCCGGATCAATTCTATTCTCCCACTTATTATATCTCACGCTCTCTATTTATTCATTTTTTTCATAAAAACCATCTGTCCTAATTCTACATATTCATCCCACCCCCACCACAGCCCTTGGAATCCGAAAAATCCGAATCTCCTAAAATACTGAAGAAAAAAAACCTGAAACCAGTCCCGAAGTTGAGCGAGGTCACCGGCATTTCAGATAACTCAACCGCCTGTTGTTCTGTTCTGAACGCATCTGTACTCACCGCAGACTCTGGAGACAGTACTCCCACCGTTGCAAACGGATTTCCCGTTCTGTTCTGTTGCCATTCAAGTGCCTCATCGACGTCATCGAGGTTCCGCAAGTGCCGAAACATCGGGGCACCCGCATGTAAATCCAATGAAAACACCAAATTAACATTTCACCCAACAAATGAAATGAAATAAAAATTAACAATAAATTCATGTCTATCTGCAGATGTTCCTGTTTCACCAAAAGCCTTCAGCTGTCTTCGGCAATTTTTTCACATTGATAATAAGCGAATGACGATGGATTTAATCCTGAAACAATTCAGCTCCCGAGAAAAATTTTTTATTCACGTCAGCTCATGCAAAACTCCATCCAGGATAATTCCCCACATGACTCAACGTGATTCACTGCTGTTCACCAGTCCACGAGGCATTATCTCGCGATTATTTCGACCAGGGACGGAGATTACCGATAAAATACGGAGAGAGTAGTAAGAAAGAGTTTGAAACGGAGTTATAAATTATTTTGAGATTTGAGGTATACTGTTAGAAAAAAAATGAAATTTCATGGACAATTGACTAGTAATTTTTAGGACAGTGACACTGAATGTGATTTAAGGGGAAAAAATCATAAAATTTCAGGTTTCAGTAAAATTCAGTACAATTCCAGAATTTTAAGCGGCATAAAGACGACAATTGCTTAATTTATTTGAATTTTCAATCTAATATGAATATTTAGTTCCCAATTACATTGAATTTTCAGTGAAATCTGGAATCCCCCTAAATGGCATTCAGTGTCACTATCCTGAAAATTCAAGAGTATATTTACCAGGATTTTCTGGTTTTCTATTCATTTTCAGGGAAAAATGGAACGGAAATTTACAGTTCTGTTGGATTTTTTCACGAAATCCTGTTTTTTCAATGACAAGATTTCCGGAAATTTCCGGAATTTGGCACGGAAAATTCAGATGGAAATTTTTAACAGTGTAGAAAGAGGTTCAGAAGGAGTTTTTGGTAAAGAATTTCATGAGCTACAAAAAGCATTTTCATATTTTTTCATGAGCTTGCTAGATTTGGAGATATTCAAAAAATAACGCCGATGACATGATTAGAAATGAGTGATCGTCCTCGAAAAGAGGAGATTTTGAAAAATTGATCAAGAGACGTTTTTCGAAGCCCACGAAATTCTTCACAAACCAAATTTTCTAGTATTTTTGTCAAAAACCACTAATTGCAATGGTATTTATGAAGTAATCTGCGTGGAACTTTTTCCGATCCATCCCCTTTAAACTGTTGACGGCAGAAATGCATCATATTACGATGACTCGATGCATTATTCGATCAATCTATTTCATGGAGAAATACAGTGTATTCGATGACTCAATAACGAGATGGTAACGAATAATTCCGAAGATAACGGATTTGGATACAATCTTGCGATTACTCTAATTGGATAACGATGACGAATGAATTTCGTTTCAAAAACTGTCCTCTGACAGTTTTTTTCGAAATTCCAAAATTATCCATAAATATTTGCAAAATAATATGTGAAATTTCTGTCTTCATAATTTTCGATTTGTGATGAATTTTGGCAAGATCTGTTGTGTGTTTTATAAACAAAAATATTATTCTCTCGAGGTGCCTCAAAATTATCTGTATAAAAGTTCCGCTTCTATGAACTTTCCTTTACCATTTGTTAAAGATATTTATCCAAAACCGCAAGGACTTTATGCTAAATTTATTTGTTATATTTAAAATTATATATAGCATTATTTCTCATGTTAATGAAAATTTAAGCCCACGAAGCCAAGTTAATCATTCAGATATAAAATAGACACGTGCTAAATTTAAGTATTGCTATAGAATTATATGGGGTTTAATGTTTTAAATATACCCATTATTTCCTCGGGTACCCCAGTTCTCTTCTTGGCCATTGGATTCAGTATATTTTTTCATCGTTATCCTCTATTTTCATTTCCATTTCTAAAGTCTCCTAGTGGATGGATTGTCAATTTCAAAATTAATCCCATAAGAACCAATATATTAAAAAAACTGTTCATTTAATTTTTTCAAATCGGTTACAATTCGTTTTTAATCATCAGAAAGTGTGGTTTCTTATATCTCTTCATTAGCCTGAAAAAATTACAGAATCTTCATCGTACATCTTGATTTTTGGAAACCGGATAGACATCCTCAACTCCACGCATGAAGAAATTGAATAGAAAACCTAGCGGATTCGCTAGAAAATTCTATTGGAATGCTATGGGGTTTCTATAGGATTTCTATTGGAATTCTATTGAAAAATTCTATTCGTTATTTGCGCTGATTCTATTGGATATTCGATAAGAAAAAGTCAATAAATTTCGAATTTCTGTTCGAATTTTTCTCTTAAGATTTTTTCTATTAGAATTATTGGGCACAAGTTTTTTCCGCTAGATTTTGTTTTGTTTTGCATTACAGAATCCAGTGGAAAAAACTTGGAAAATTGATGCCCAAGCATTCTTATAGAAAAAATTTCAAGAGAGAAATTCGAACAGAAATTCGAAATCTATTGACTTTTCCTTATCGAATATCAAATAGAATCAGCGCAAAAAAAACAGGATTTTTCGATAGAATTCCACTAGAAATCCTATAGAAATGCTCTAGAATTCTCATTGAATTCCAATAGAATATCCTGGCGAATTTGCTAGGTTTTCTATTGAATTTTTTCATGTAAAAATTCAATAGAAATCATGCCTAAAAATTTCTCCCAGTCTTCCACAACCATCTAAAAAAGTTAATGCTCTGAATGCACTGTGTAGTGATTTCATACTCCGGAGTTTTCTTTCCGTTTTATTCCGACTAATTTTGCATCTGGCCGGAAATAATGAGCAAGAAGAGTGAAAAAAAAAACAAATTTTCTCGAAATTGGTCAGAAGAACTTTAGTGTAGCCCCTGAAATTTCCCACAAAAGAGATCATTTGACATTTTCCCACAATTTTCGAAGTTATTCCAAAAGTTGTCATCAATAGACGGAGAAAATTATTGGGTAAATTTCACCAATTCGTTGTTGAAATTTAAAAACTATTTACTTAAAATTTAGAAAAAGATTTTTCAATTTCATTTGTTAAATTTTCAAGAAACGTTCGGCCATTTATTTGATGCATCAAATTTAACAAGGAATTGTAGATTATTGCGAAAATATCTTCTAGGAGAGACATTGATCGATTGTAAAAATGTAACCGATTACGGGATTTTTTCCAAATGTATATATGCCCTTACCATCTAGTTTGCTGGCAAAATTGACTGAATGAAATTGAAAAATCCGTTTTGAATTTAAATTAATTACTTGTTAAATTTCCCTAACTAGTTGTTGAAATTCAACACCAAGTTGGTAATTCATTTTTTCAATAACTAGTTTGTGAAATTCATCAAATAATTTTCTCCCTGAATGTTCACACGCTGAAGCATCAATACAAAAGCTTGTCAAAAATGCTGAAGCACTTTGCACCCGAATAATCAAGGAAAGGGCCCCAGTTCCATCTACTACCGCTCCTGCAAATCTCTCCCCAGTCTACTCCTCGCTTTCTTCCACCGTTCCTTCGCTCTCCTCCACCCCTCCACGCCCCTTTCACTCTCTTCATTCCAGAGCAACGTCTATCGTGCATCGCGGGGCCTGGGCCCTAAAGGTGGAAGCATTCCATTCATGTTTCGGGATAGGCGCGACGCAGTATGAGAGCGTCGTCCGGCCGACGAGGACGCAAATTACGAGGAGTAGACGAATAAACGTCCTCCAGTCTAATCACTCAACTCCCCTGACACTTAACTCAAATCAATCAAAATCATTTCTCTCTATTTTTATTTTAAATTGAATTGCGAATGAAGTGCGGAGTGAATTGTATTCGTGAAATCTTTCTTTTTTTCTGCTGAAATATTGATATTTATTTTTATTCATTTTAATTTTATACTATTGTGGATTTTTGGCGATAATTGGTGGTAAGTTCGATCAACTTTCAATGTTGTCTGTTTATCCTAGTGCTAGAAATTGTCGGAATTTACGCGAATGAACAGGAAATTTTCTTCGGTTTTCGCTGAATTTTTATTCTTTCTTTCCTTTCTTATAACGACAACGACGCCGCTTATATGCAGAGCCGTTGAGAGACCGCGGGGCATCCGGCCCCAGTCGACCACGTGGGCCCAAGGCATCTGAGGCCCAGGATAACATCACGTGTTAAACCCATAGTCGCATCTGATCGAGTCATATGTTCGTTTGAGTTACCAGTTGAGGTTCATTCAATGTCGAGTGTGACGTCTTTATTAAGCGATTATGCTGAGACGGAGAAGAAAATGTTGACAACTTTTGTGAGGAAAGGGCATTTCCTTAAGATGGAGGGCTTTTGACATTTCTTGGGGGATCTGCTCGTTTTGAGATGTGACTAATTAACTGATTGACTAATTAATTGATTATTTCAATTTGTTCCTTGGCGGAAGACGTCAACGGGTATTATGAGAACGTTTTTTTTTATAAATGTCTATCGATATTTTTTCGAGTCACGAATCATTACCGAGACGATTTGACAATCAATGAGGAATAGTTAGGAAATACGAAGTCACAATTAATAATGCAATTATTCAGGGAAGTAATCGTTTTAGGAGAAAATCTTCTAATCATTTTTTATAGGGGAGGGTGGGGCAAAATGAAACAGCCGTAAATCGACTATTTAACGCAATTCAAGCAAAAAGAATTTTTCTGTCAACTTTTTTTTATTCTTGGGAGTACTGATGAGAATAATGTTTTATTCGTCTTATAATTCAATTGATTCGATTGGGCAGATTACAATTTTTTTTTATTCGATTGAAATTCAGTGTCACATTTTCCTTTTTCTCAATCTGAGTCTCCCCCTGGACCTTCCTCTGAACTTTGGATTTTGTTTTTTCATTTTTTTTTTTCAATTGATACATTGACTAAATCTCCTCCCGTCAAAACATCGCATTCTAATTAGTCTAATCAGTACTCCCAATAATAAAAAAAAAAGTTAATAAACAAAAATTAAGAAAAAAAATAGTTTATAAAAAAAATTTTTTTGCTTGAATTGCGTCAAACCGTCGTATGTTCGACTGTTTCATTTTGACCCATTCTCCCCTAGCTGAAGAAATGTCTCACAAAAAGATCGTCTTTTATCGTACAATTGTTAGTTGTCAAAATAATTCCGAATTTAATCAAATGGCATTACTCATTGTATTTATGTCAACAGCCCAATGCGGGAGCTGTTGTTAATGGATGACTGGCTCGTTTATTTGTTGTTACTCGAGCTACGTTGCCCTTTACTATCGATAGTGATAAGCGAAATGGAGTAAACAGAAGAAGGAATGCGGAGAAATTAAAGCTCAACGGGTCCTACTTCCCACGGTGTCTCACACGGCTTAGTATGAGAGAAAATTCTAGGGAGATAGGGAAATGGAGGGGGCCGAGAATCCTTCCAAGAATTTAGGTTTTTTAAAATTTTTACTCCCGAATGGAAGTACATTTTCTAATTCTGTGTGGAAATGACGGAGAATGGTCTGAAAAGTAAAAGTTCAAAGTTTGATGAACATGTGTGCATGTGTGGGTGTCCACTCAGTAAAAAAAATCGAAGAATTAAAGGTTTAAAATAACTCCCAAAACTCTCAAATTCTGTCAGATTATAGGTATCAATGAGGAGAAATCACCTAAAAATAAAATAGCCCAAAAAATGTTTCTGAAAGAATCGAAAATATATTTTAAATATTATAAGGATATTTTTTTGTCTATTTTAGATGAATTGCGCAAATTCTGATATTAAACACAGCGAAATGAGCTGTGTAGGAGTCGAATTTCAAAAAAATAATTCGTAATTGTTATTGTACACATTTTTTTCAAAAATTTATGTATGTATTGTTTATTGCTTTCGAGATACACTCATAGCAAGGGGGGAACAGATGATACAAATATTTCTTAATAATTGACATTTGAAAAATCGTTTGTCCTTATTCATATGGTTGAAGACAGATTCTATAAATAACATCATAATTGTACATCAAAACTTTTATCAAACAGTATAGCTAGTTCGATTTTACATTTCTAAATCAAACATTCATTCAACATTTTTTCAAAAATTTTGAAAGAAAAAACTTCTATAGCTCAAAAATTGGAGGCCCTGAACTATTTTTAATATTTTAAGCATGTGTGGAGCAAACGATCAATAAACAATGAATTTTTTGCACAAATTATTCGTTTTTAGATATATATAATATATATGGAGTATTCCATGTGAACTCACCCAGGTCAAAACCCTTACCATCGCCAATCATATTGCCGATTTTTCCTGTGGTTGTATATGGAAAAATATGACCTCAAATTTTTTCAGATTTTTGAAAGCATCCTGTGGACAGCCATGTTTTTTTGCAAGTTTTATCTTAAAATGCCTGTAACTTCCGTAAAAATCAACCGATTTGAGTTTTTTTTTCATATAAAAATATATATAAAAATATGCCAATTTCTTTCAATTCGTTCTTCCATCGATTTCCTCAGAAAAACCTCAAAAAACTTCAAAAAACGAGTCGTTTTCAAAGTTGGACCCTTTTCATATTTTTCAAAAAATTTCAGTGAATATATTGGACCAAAACAAAATTTTTCACCAAAGGCCAAAGTGGGCTTCCCATTTCCAATTTGAATATATGAATCCGGGATGAGAAATTTCAAAAATTTCAAAATTCTTTTCGCATTTGAACGCAGAAGCATTATTTGAATTGACCGCCTGAAGAATCACTGCATTATATTCGAATCAGGAACAATTTGATGATTTTTTAAAAATTCGTTAACAATAAATCTTTCCGAGTGGTGTGTTCTAATAGGGATCCCACTTTGGCTTTTGGTGAAAAATTTTATTTTAGTCCAATATATTCACTGAAATTTTTTGAAAAATGTAAAAAGGGTCCAACTTTGAAAACGACTCGTTTTTTAAAGTTTTTTGATGTTTTTCTGAGGAAATCGATGGAAGAACGAATTGAAAAAAATTGGCATATTTTTATATGGAAAGTGTAGCCGAAGACGCACATTTTGTAAAAAAAAAACTTAAATCGGTTGATTTTTACGGAAGTTACAGGCATTTGAAGATAAAACTTGCAAAAAAACATGGCTGCCCACAGGATGCCTCAAAAAATCTGAAAAAATTTGAGAAGTCATATTTTTCCATATACAACCACAGGAAAAATCGGCAATATGATTGGCGATGGTGAGGGTTTTGACCTGGGTGAGTTCACATGGAATACCCCATATAATTCTTTATTTGAATTCCCCTTGGGGATACAAAGAACTTCCCTTTTCCTTTTAGATATATATCATCGATCTTCAATGCATGAGAATTCTCCAAAGGCCCGCGACTTTTAAAACTCATAGTAGTCTCCTCTGAATAAAAATATGTATATCCGTTTTTGAAATATTTCCATTTTTCTGTTTTTCACTCACAATCCCTGTACGCACTTTAACTTTAAAAAAAAAGGACAAATTAACTTGAGGCATATTAGCAAGAAGGTTCCTCTTATCATTGCAACGGTTTGTATTGAAAATGTGCTGAATCAGATGGTTAGTTTGCGAGATATTCAACTTTGCATGTATATCTAGTTCCTCCAGTATCTCGAAAATCATCCCATCGATTCTAATTTTTTTTCAAAATATTCGTCTCGATGTCCTCTATTTCAAACGATTAAAAAATGCATACCCGTTCATGCGAAGTATTCGAAATATTTCCGTTTTTCTGTTTTTCACTCCAAATCCTTGCACGCAATCTAACTTTCAAAAGAATCGAGATATTAACTTGTAACGTATAATTGTTTACCTATCACATCACAACATTGTTCTCAAATGTGATTTTTAAACATGTGATATTTTATCAATTATGTTCTATCTGTATGTGATATATTCTCATGTGATGATCACATGAATAAGTTTCACAGATGAAGATCACGATTTGAACAAATTATAAAATAAACAATCATGCTGAAAAAATTATGAGTGAATCACAAATCGCCATTACAATAAAAAAAATCACCAATAGTATCGCCAATACTGTATTTCTAAAGGGATATCAAATAAAGAAGTCAATCCACGTGCAGCAATTGTCGGATTTTGGCATTTCCCAATTTTGCTCGGAAGTGATCTAGAATGTTACAAAACGTAAAGAAATTGTTTTTTACAACACGTTCATGGGTATGTATATGTGACAATTTCGGTTTTGGCTGATTTATCTTCAGACGAGACCGAACACACGCTGCAGCGCGCTGTAATTGTAACAATCATAATTGAAAATCTCAAAATTAAGTTAATCATGAATTGAATTTGCCGCCTCAGAGGACTGGAACCAGTGAGGAATAGGCGTGACAGAATTGCGAGATTTCGAGAGTTATCGACTTTAAGTGTATGTTCTTTTTAGAATAGGAAATATATGGCATAAATACGATGAAATTCGTCGATAAAAATCTGGAATTTTGCCATATTATAGCTATGATTGAGCTTAACTGTGGCGCGCAGGTTCAGCCCGATCGGTTCAGTAGCTCCTGAGATATAGCAGTTTGTTTGAATTTCGTTTTTCCTCAATATCTTAGAAATTATTGTACCCATTTATCCATGCCCATTTAAACGAAGTTTTGGAGATATTCAGTTTTTCCGTAAAAAAAAATCTTGGACGCACGATAGCTTGAGAAAAAATGGAGATATCAAGTTGAAATTTGGTATGATTCCAACTCTTATAGTATTGAAGGTGGGCATTGTGGATGGGCACAATCAGCCGGTTTCGGAAACATTCAATCTTTTGTATAAATCGATGTCATCAAACGATTGAGGACGTTTCTCCAAAATCGCAAGTATTAAAAAAATGGTTTTTTTTTTCAATTGAGAGATGAGGTCATTCCCTTTATCTTGATAAAAATTTCAATCAACCAACCCACGTTTATTATTTAGAAATCGAGTGGACAAAATGCACCAAATGCATGCGCTAACATGCGCTTATATAGGATAGAATCTTTCAATTATTTCCTCTTTGCCCGGGTGCCCCAAATTTTTCTCTGGCCATTCGATTCAGTATAGTTTTGCACATTAGCTTCTATTTTTATTTCTATTTTTAGAATCTTTCAATAGGTGAATTATAAATTTCAACATAAATTCTATATAAGAGCCCGTGTATAAAAAAAATTGTTTATTTATTTCTGGCGAGACTATTGTGATTATTTTTTTTAACATCAAGCAAGATAGTTTCATATGTTCTGCTGTTAACTAACAAATTATAGAATTTTCTTTGAACATGGAAAAATAAGATTTGCTGAAAATGGCTAAACATTCTTAAATATCTCCCGGTAGACACACTGTAGAATGTGGTTACGATTTTGTGTCTGTCACAGGAATGTGTCTCTGTCAAGGAATTACTACTGTTCCATTCGGAAGCTTACTACTAATGGAAGTGGTAGGAATTAAAAAAAAAACGCAAAAAGTAACCCTTCTATCGAATAGGCTCGAACCCCTGCTCATTTTTATAGAAAGATGCTCGTATAAAGTAAAAAGAAAAAAAAATATTGCAAAAACAGAAGTACCATTGGAAAATTTCTAAATTATTTTTTTTACTACTGTTTATTATATTTTTCAGTTACCCACAAATGATTTGAAATCAATGAATATTAGTTTTACTATTCAGTTCTTCATATTGGAATTTATTGTTGAAACTCTGGTCATAGATGACAAAACGTTTCATATGCTTCCTAGTAATAATCAGTGGTCAGTTCAGAAGAACAGTAATTTACATTGAAAACATTGTTTTAAGGGGAGACTACTATGAGTTTTAAAAGTCGTGGACTATTGGAATGCGATTTCTATTATATATGTGCAAAAATGAATAATTGTAGCAAAAAAATTTGTTGTTTATGGTTCGTTTGTCCCGCAGACGCTTAAAATGTTAAAAATAGTCCAGAGCCTTCTATTTTTTCAAAAATTTGGTAAAAATGTGTACAACAACAATTACGAATTAGTTTCTTAAAATTCAACTCCTGCACAGCTAATTTTGCTATTTTTTTAAATAAAAAATTGCATCATTCATGTAAAATAGCCCGCAAAATTTTTCTGAAAGAATTAAGAATATATTTTAAATATTTTAAGAATAATTTTTCCGTCTATTTTATATCAATGGCGCAAATTGTTATCTTAAACAACACGAAATTAGTTGTGTAGGAGTCGAATTTCAAAAACTAATTCGTAATTATCATTACACACATTTTTTCAAATATTGTGAAAAAAAGGAAACCTCTGTATTTCAAAAATTGGAGGCCTCGGACTATTTTTAACTGTTTAACTGTATGCGGGACAAACGAACAATAAACACTTAATTTTTTTGCACTAATTATTCGTTTTTAGACATATACAATCGATCTTCAATGTATGAGAAATCTCACTCCAATCGCCCGTGACTTAAGGATACTACACCCTTTCGGCCAAAATTCACGTTTTTTTTTCATTTTCCTGACAAATTATTGATCGGATTGACGCGAAATAATATACTGTTTTTGCGTTTTATCATTATTGACTGACTCACGAAGTTTCATGGTAATGCAATCATTTTCTTACATTTTTTCTAAAATTTTGTGAATTTCCGAATTTTTTTAGAAAAAACGCAGGAAAGTGATTGCACGATCATGGAATTTCATGAGCCATTAAGTAATGATAAAACGCAAAAACGGTAACTTATCAGGAAAAATTCTTGAATTCATAAAAGAATTCTAATTCCATAGAACCGCGTGATAATTTTCCGAGAGAAAAAATTGTTGAAGAGCCTCGTTTTTTTTTCCTGTTCACGTCATCAATTCCTCCTCCACCAGCGTTCAGACCTTTTCTCCACCGGAAAAATGTTTGACCTGAAAATTTCTGAGAAGTAGCACTCCCCCCGAGACTCTCCCCTTCGTTTTCTCCACCAATAAATTGGAGAGTAAGAAGTCCGGATTATCAAAGCCGGAAGTTGATAAAACTCGAGGTTCTGTTATTTCCATTTTATTTCATTCATGGAGAGAGGGAAGAGTGATTCAGGCCACGGGTGCACTTCCTATTGAGTAACGGGTGTTATCACGAGTATTTTTTGTTCCTCCCACATCTCAGCATTCCAAACCCATTTATTTGACGGTAGGCCATTCCACTTTTATTTGACCAGCATTGGGTATATTTCGTACCGGGGAAACAAAGGCGACGCTGGCGTAAGGAGTATGGTTGAATATAGCGGCAGGTGTTAATACAGCAGATGTTACTTTCGTTCCCGTTTCCTTCTGAACTCTTCAAACTTTATGAAAAAAGTCAGAGGAAATCAGGCGAAAAATTATTCGAGGGAGCGTAAAACTAAAAAGGGAGAAAAGGGTTTTAAAAATCTCATCAAACTTTTCTCTGAGAATCTTGTGAGCTACCAAAAAGGTCTCTAACAGGACATCGAGAGAAAAACAAACAAGTGTTGTTTGCGCCAACAAAATCGCTAGTTGTTTAATCCGAATTTGAAAGTCTCAAACAGAAATAATTTCAATGCTTTCGACAGCAATGAAATAATTGGCTCAAGGGACGAATGATTCACACGAGACCGTGCCTTTTCAGGACGAAAGTGTCTCATAGAGAAAAGTATCAAGAAATAGTTTGTGTCTAAGTTACAACATTGCTATCATATTATTATTATTATTTCATTTAAGGATTCATTTCTTGTCTGTGATTATTGAATTGCCGAAACGAAAAACTACTGTCCCTTGTTTGGCATAAAACGAATATTTTTCGGAAGCAAAATGCGTGTGGAAGTATCGAGTAACGAAGTAGTTACACGGAGAGAAATATTCAGTAAAAATTGCGGAACAATTCACGTAATCCGCAATGGGAAATCATTTTTCGGCAATTTTTATAGAAATGGAAGAAAAGAAATATGAAACGTTCAGTGAATTCTCAGGTTCATAATCGAACAAAGTGCGAAATTGTCACGTAATTTTTCCCGAAGAAGTAAAATCTTACAGAAACTTTCCGACTTATTATGCCTACAAAATCAAAAATTCGTGAACGTTCGACAATTTTTATGAAGTTGATAAGTTATTTCTACGTTTGGGAAAAATTACCGAGCGACTTGTTCCCACAGCGGTGAGTCATCAGACGCGTGGTTATTTTCATGGAACAAGTCGTAGAATTTACGTGGCGATTCGTACAATTTCAGAAACGTAATTTTGACTTTTTTTCTGGTAATTTTTATTGAATTTTTCTCTCCGTATAGTGCTGAAAGTTACATTTCTTGTTTGCACAGAGAATAAATTTTTTTAACTACTAAATCTATTTTTGCGACAAAAATTTTCCATCTCGGCGCACTCTGCGTGTTTGGCACAAAAAAATGCTTTTTTGATAATTTTTAAAAAATTATTTTTTTGCACAAATCAGATTTGTTTGAGAACTCTGTCATTTTTCTGAGTGTACTTTTCGTCACTAAACCGTTAGAATGAGCTAGAAAAGTTTTTCTCGGCTCTGTGACGAACGATATTTTTTGTCATGACGGCCGTATGCAGAGATTGATAAAAATGACAATGACAAATGAATGATAACAATATTTTCTTCGTCATCTAAGATATCTTCAGAGAAATTTTTAATTCTTCAAAAGAACTTATAAAATAATTGGTTTATAATTTTTAGAAATGGACAGAGTCTTTCAAATTTAAAATTGCACACTGATAGACAGATTCATTTATTCCAAACGAGATTCGTTAATAGTTAACGAATGGTTCACTTGAAAAGTGAAAATCGAGTCGAACAAGGCTCCTCAAATATGAATTTGTTAACTATTAACAAATAAACATTTGGTGAGACCGAATAGACCCTCGTCTCCAACCAAATCTATTCGTTAACAATCACTAATCCTTTCTATCAGAGCACGACGAAATGGAATTCATCATGAGACTTGCTTTTGAGAGAGAGAGAGAGAGAGAGAGAGAGAGAGAGAGAGAGAGAGAGAGAGAGAGAGAGAGAGAGAGAGAGAGAGNAGAGAGAGAGAGAGAGAGAGAGAGGGATTCATTGTTCTCAAAAACCCTCTCTTGCCATTTTCCTCTAGCCTACTTGTTTCAAAGATACTTGGATCCGTTTGAGTTTCTTGTATCGAGGAGGTTTATCCATTTTTCAAAAACCGCATTTTTTCTTTAAAAAAAATATCCATTTTTTTGGGCTGGTAGAAAGAGACTTTGATGAAGCCAATTTTTCTGATGAGTAAGATTTCGTACAGATTAGTTCGATCACTGGATGGGTTCAGACTAGTCGGTTACTCCTATCTATTTCATTCTGAATAATCAAATTGGGTTGGTGGACTAGAATTTTTATCAATGAAAAAGATAACTCTGTCTATCAGTTGAAAGAAAATCAAAAATTTTATGTATTTCGGCGCAGATTGAAAATCTTGATCCTTCTGCGAATTCTTTTGAAATCTAGAGAGAGAAATTGATCTCATGACAGAGAGAGTATCCAAATTTGTCGAATTATTGCCTTCGCCTTGTTCAAAACCCCCTTGGGGATTGCAAAGTTCCTCTGTTGTAGAACGGGTATCTCATCAGTTTTTGTAAAAAATAATCCATCTCCGAGATGACCATGAAATCGCAGGATCGTAATTACCTCAATAATTGACAATGGCGGCAAGAAAAGAACGAGAAATAGCCAAAAAGCTTTGTTAATACTTTGTTTATACTTTCGTCTGCACTGAGACCTTTCGATATGTTTGAGTTAAGGATATCCGAGTAGTTCGGACAATTTTTCCGGGGGGAAAATCTCTTGATAACTGATAGAATAGACCAAGAGTATTTTTTAGGCGTAATATGAACTTTAGTTTCTGAACATTTTTTCGAGAAAACAATTTTCGAAAGAATGGCATTTGACACCTTGTGTTCGTAAGAGCTGTATACTTCCACCTTCACTCCATTAGTTCATAATCTTGAAGCGTTTTCTCGTATACATAACCGTATCTGACTTTGTTCGTTATACTCTCTAATTTTTTTTGCGACATTAAAAAACTTAAGTTTCCGGACAGATAATTGCAAGCAATCAAATTAAGACATTCTCGATTGGTACGACGAGCATATTGGGCGTTTGAATCCGCGCCGTCCTGAAGTCTGGCAACGGTGCGCTCAAGTGACTACTCGGAACGAATTTAGGAGATTATATTGAACACATGTACAGTGTTGCCGTATGATCATTAGAAGTTAGAGCAACGAGAGTCAAGTGTAAAATTGAATAAAATATTATTTACAAAATTCATTGAAGAAATTCCCGAAAAAATATATTTAAAACTGCTAAAAAGTATGGGGATGACATTTTCGGCAAAACTGAAATTTTGCTCGAAAAAAAGTTGCTGAGTTGAACAAAGGGGGCGTCCATAAATCACGTGATCCAATTTTGGCTCATTTCTGACCCCCTACCCCCTGGTGATCAATCGTGACATTTCGTCGACCCCCCCCCCCCCC
>NW_021680977.1:119990-120378 GCF_001412515.2 Diachasma alloeum
TCATCTCTTAAGTATATTAATTTCAATAGTATAATGTTTCGATATTTGATATCGATCACTCTGCAAATAGTTCCTCTTTCGAAGTAACCTTTTCTATCGTGTCTCTTTGGGAAAAGTTTTCTCTATATTAGCACGTTTTGTACAGAAGAGACTCTGAATTCATGAGTCGTCATCAATCCAAGGATTGTTAAAACATTCTTCAACACTAACAAACATTCAGGGTTCAACAATCGGTTATTATCCAGTTGAATCATATCTTCGTTTTGTTTATCAGTCAACTCATCAAATGTATTTACCGAATAATTTCTTGGGTATTTGAACAAAAAAATACACGTGATATCCCCCAAGACCCCCCCTTCCCCTTTGTGATTATCCGTGATACCTGCTC